>NC_057735.1:16725365-16758080 GCF_004010195.1 Chiloscyllium plagiosum
TGTTGTAGGTTACAGAGAGACCTAGATAAGCTGCAGAGCTGGGCTGAGAGGTAGCAAATGGAGTTTAATGTGGACAAGTGTGAGGTGATTCACTTTGGTCGGAGTAACCGGAATGCAAAGTACTGGGCTAATGGTAAGATTCTTGGTAGTGTAGATGAGCAGAGAGATCTCGGTGTCCAGGTACACAGATCCTTGAAAGTTGCCACCCAGGTTGACAGGGTTGTTAAGAAGGCATGCAGTGTTTTAGCTTTTATTAATAGAGGGATTGAGTTTGGAACCATGAGGTTATGCTACAGCTATACAAAACTCTGGTGCAGCCGCACTTGGAGTATTGTCTACAGTTCTGGTCACCGCATTATAAGAAGGATGTGGAAGCTTTGGAAATGGTGCAGAGGACATTTACTAGGATGTTGCCTGGTATGGAGGGAAGGTCTTACAAGGAAAGACTGAGGGACTTGAGGCTGCTTTTGTTAGAGAGAAGAAGGTTGAGAGGTGACTTAATAGAGACATATAAGATAATCAGAGGGTTAGATGGGGTGGACAGGGAGAACCTTTTTCCAAGTATGGTGACAGCGAGCACGAGGGGGGCATAGCTTTAAATTGAGGGGTGATAGATATAGGACAGATGTCAGAGGTAGTTTTTTTTTACTCGGAGAGTAGTAAGAGTATGGAATGCTTTGCCTGCAACAGTAATAGATTCGCCAACTTTAAGTACACTTAAGTCGTCATTGGACAAGCATATGGACGTACATGGAACAGTGTAGGTTAGATGGGCTTCAGATTGGTATGACAGGTTGGCGCAACATCGAGGGCCGAAGGGCCTGTAGTACACTGTAATGTTCTATGTTCTAATGTTCTATATAGGCGCAGGTCAATTAGTCCATGGAACCTGTTCCACTATTCATGGTTGATGTGCTTTGGATTTTCACCCCAATCTCCTCTCAGCCCCCATAACCCTCTATGTCTGGTAGATCAGAGATCTTTGAGGAGAAAGTGAGGACTGCAGATGCTGGAGATCAGAGCTGAAAATGTGTTGCTGGAAAAGCGCAGCAGGTCAGGCAGCATCCATGGAACAGGAGAATCGATGTTTCGGGCATAAGCCCTTCTTCAGGAAGATTCCCGAAGAAGGGCTTATGCCCGAAACGTCGATTCTCCTGTTCCCTGGATGCTGCCTGACCTGCTGCGCTTTTCCTAGATCAGAGATCTGTCTAACTAAACTGTAAATATGTCAAATAACCCAAGCCTCCTCTGTTTGTTATAGAAGTTTATAAAATGTGAGTGGCTCCGATAAGGCCAAGATCTTTTCCCCAGGGTAGGGAAGTCTAAAATTAGAGACCATAAGTGTAAGATGAGAGGGGACGGATTTAAGAGACCTGAGGGACATTTTTTTCCACAGAGAATGGTACATGCATGGAGCAAGCTGCCAGATGAAGTGGTAGAGGTGAGCACAATTGCAATGTTTAAGGGACTTGGACAGGTATATGGATAGGAAAGATTTGGAGGCATATGGGCCACATGCAAGCAAATGGGACTAATTCAGTTTTGGAAACCTTGTTGGCATGGACAGATTGGCTGAGGGGTCTGTTTCCGTGCTGTGTGCCTCCATGACTCCGAGAGTTCAACACATTAACAACCCTCTAAGAGAGAATTTCTCCTGATCTCCATCTTAAATTGGAGACCCCTTCATTTTAAAATGATGCCCCCTAGTTCTAGATTCCCATGTGAGAAATGTTTTGCCAGCACCTATCCTGTCAAGTCTGCTGATATTGTGTTTATTTTGATAAGATTGCCTTTTTCTTCTAAAATTCCAAACAGTATAGGATCAACTGGCTCAACCTTTCCTCACATTTTGATCCTTAGGGCACTTTCTCTGAACTACCAATATAAGTATATCCTTCTTTACGTAAGGAAGCCAAAGATATACACAATACTTCAGGTGAGGTCTCAGCAACACTCTGTTCATTTTGTAGCAAAGTCTTCCGTTCTTTTTTACGCCATCCACCTTGCAATAAAGGCTAACATTCCATTTGTATCCTAATTCCTGATTGTATCTGCATGCTTTTCATGGTTGATGTACAGATATAGTCGGAACTCCCTTTTTTACACATAAAGTCTCCCTTCACTTAAATAATAATCTGCTTTTCTATTCTTGCATAATATTGTAATACATATTATATTTCATCTCAAAATTGCCAAAAGCTTTTCTGTCCTCATTCCACTTAATCAAAGAGTTTTTCTAGTTGTTTTCTGATGGAATGTAAACTGTGTATGTTATAAGGGTTCCTGAGTGAATAGAATAATGGCCTTAATGCTCTGGACGTGATTGAATCGATGACAACAAGTAAAAAGGTTTTGTATGTGACAGTGAGAGTGGTAAATTATGAGCCTTGGTGGGAGGTGGATATGTAGTGAGTGGAAGATGGTGGCATTTATACTGACAGAGTGGGCAAGGTCATTGTCGTTCTTGCAGTATTCCTAGGTGTTCCTCTAGTTGGTTGAGACTGCACTGATGCAGTTGGCAAATTCAGAGAAGGCTGACAGGCTCTGGTGTTGTAGTCTCTTCTGCCAGTCTTGGGGAAAGAGGACTGTTCTCCTCTGCCCCACCCCATCCACCAGGATCTCCATCTCCCTAATTGTAAACTGGGGTGCCAATTTTCCGCTATCTGTCATGTCTGGGATAAATATCCGAGATTGTGTAGATAACTTCAGACTTCCAGCACTTGAGCAGATGCACAACAGCCTTTTAAATATGGTGCTAGGAATCCTGGGATCTCCTGCCAGTGTGAGACCTTCCACCTACAGAGAGTGGAAGAATCAGGCTAGTTTTAGGTGAACTGGACACCAGAGGGCATGGTACTTAATTAATGAGGCATTCTGGTAAGATTCAGCTGTGTGTCTGTTTTACACTTTTTAGATTCAACTATTCCAAGGCTCTCTTGACTTGCTTTGATCCTTGCTGTATCCATAAATCTCAGCTGATCCAAAACTCTGCCACTGTTTCCTAATTCACCAATTATTGTTCACCAACCTATGTTAGGTCCTAGTTAAGCAATATCTCAAGTTTTGAAATTCCCATCCTTGTTTCAGATTCTCTCAATGGCCTCATCTGTTTTTAATCTTGTCAAGTCCTACAACCCTCAAGGTCATGAAAGTAATCATCCATGGGTACTGGAAATCTGAAATAAAAGGAGCAAGTGATGGAAATGCTCAGCAGATTAAGCAGCATTTGCGAACAGAGAAGCAGAGTTGACATTTTAGATTAATAACCTGTCATCAGAACTGCAAATATTTAGAGATGCAATGCTTAAACAATTGCAAAGAGAGAGATGAAAAGCCAAAACAGAGACTGAAAGGCAGAAGTGATTAAACATTAAAGACAATCGTGCGATGAATCAAATGGGTGTAGTAATGTGACAATAAACTAAACAAAAGATGGTTCTAGAACTCTTCTGAGATCTCTTTTATGCCTCTGCATATTCCTAATTTCCTTCATTTAAACATAGGACAAATAACCTTTGGCTGTTGTGGTCGTAAATGTTGTAATTCTCTCCATAAACATATCTTCCAGGCTACTGCTACTCATCCTTCAAGATAATCGTTACAACCTACCTTTTCAACAGTGCTTTTGGACACCTGCCCAAATATGGTCTGTAGCTTGGTGCAAAATTTTGTTTCATAGTACAAATAGTTCTTCTATAACGCAATGGTTGTGGTCTTGTGCAACCTGCATTATAGAAAAATCGCACTTTAGAAGAGGCTCTTAAAGTGTTGTTGATGTAATTGTGTTATAAGCAATACACATTTTGCAAGTTTGCACTTTAGAAATACTATCCCCAGTTTATCAATTACTTTACAGCGAATTTGCGTTAATGAAACGCACATTATAGCAGAACGACCTGTACAGCAAAACTCATTTAACCAACACCAATGGGACCAGGAGTCTTCTGGTTGGTCAAGTATTCCAGATAATCAAGAGGTACGGGTAACTGCAGTAAACCCTGACCAAGTGAAGCTTCGAAACATCAACATCCCTCAAAATATCTATGTGAAACATCAATACACTGCCTAAAATCAATGTAAACACACACAGTAAGTAGTGGAAGTGTAATGCAAGGGGTATACACATCACTGGTATACTTTCTTTACAGCATAAATACTTTGACATTGCAGTAGATCACAATATTTGAGCTATATCATTTTTCTGGTTTATCAAGAGTACTGTTTGATAAGGTGTAGGTTAAAACAAAGTTTGCTGTACTCCTTTGACATACCTTATGACTCTTTTTACTATTTTGAAGGTGGTGTAAAAATACATGTTATCTCTGCATAGAAGAATGTTGGATAGGAGGTGCTAGACACCATTAATCATAGAGTCCCTACAGTGTGGAAAGAGCCCATTCAGCCCCTTGAGTCCACATAGACTCTTTGAAGAGCACCCCATCCAGACCCAGACTCCCACCTTATCCCCATAACCCCACATTTTACCATGGCTAATCCACCTATACTGCATCTTTGGATTGGAGGAAAACCACACAGACAGTCACCCAAGGCTGGAAGCGAACCTAGATCCCTGATGCTGTGAGGCAGCAGTGCTAACCACTGAGCCACTGTGCTGCCCATTAGTAAAAGACCACAAATAAAAGTTGAGTCCACATTGAATTATTTAAAATCTTTTCTACCCAAGTTGTTTATGTTTGTGTCCAGGTAATACCTTACATCCAGCAAAAATTACATATGAAGGATATTTTATATTACAGTATGCCAGCTGGGGTGGATGATTGTGAACATGTGGCACAATCAGTGCATTGTTTTCAGTCTATCTCAACTGAAACAATTGTTCTTAAAGCATAAAGACTTTAAATGGAGTACTGAAGAAGAAATTGTGGTTAGCAGGGTCACAGACTAGACAGTTGCTCAGTTTCATTTAAAATACGTGGAGTCATAGAGATGTACAGCACGGAAACAGACCCTTCGGCCCAACTCGTCCATGCTGACTAGATATCCCAACCCAATCTAGTCCCACCTGCCAACACCCGGCCCATATCCCTCCAAACCCTTCCTATTCATATACCCATCCAGATGCCTTTTAAATGTTGCAATCGTACTAGCCTCCACCACTTCCTCTGGCAGCTCATTCCATACATGTATCACTCTCTGCGTGAAAAGGTTGCCCCTCAGGTAACTTTAATATCTTTCCCCTCTCGCCCTAAACCTATGCCCTCTAGTTCTGGACTCCCCCACTCTAGGGAAGAAACTTTTGTCTACTTATCCTATCCATGCTCCTCATGATTTTATGAACCTCCAAATAAAGGTCATCCCTATCCTAACCTAGTCCAATCCATTTGCCAGCACTTTGCCATGTACTTCTAAAACCCTTCCTATTCATATACCCATCCAGATGCCTTTTAAATGTTGTAACTGTGCCAGCCTCCACCACTTCCTCTGGCAGCTCATTCCATACACTCATCACCCTCTGTTTGAAAACGTTACCCCCTTCGGTCCCTTTTAATTTTTTCCCTTCTCACGCTAAACCTATGCCCTCTAGTTCTGGTTGTTTTATAATGAATGCATATAAAGTATAAAATACCTCTACTATCAAAACTTGCTTTCCATGCCCCATTTTGTAACATGTTGTGAGTAACTTGCTAGTTAGTGATCTGCATTTCCTCCAACGCTGATAAACAGATGACATGCATTGATTGTACCAGCCCACATAAGCACTAACATTCTACTTCCTATATATCCCATTGTGGTCTATTTCTAGTAGTTTTGTAAGATATATGTGAAAATGTGCTTGGTCCTTTTTTAATTAAAAGTCTAAACCTTATCTAAAGTTCTGCAGTGTTAATAACTGAATCCTAATGTCCCAAAATACATATTAGTAAGAAATAACATTAGCTTCATTGTAACTCAGCATATAATCAGGATAAGCAATAACTTGTGGCAGAAAGATGGGCAAGAAAGATTTATGGCAGTTTTTCCACTTGCTTCCAATTTCCCTTGCATGTTTTCCTATGCACAATTCACCCACTGAATTCTGAGTGAATGTATCTTAATCTATTATAATTATATTGCAGTTCTGAGTTTCCTGCTTTTGTACACGCAGAGTACTTGGTAGATGAGGCCCAAGAGATTATGTGGCACTCTACCTGCCAGCATCAGTTTAGATGAGCAGATGTATAAAGTTTGAGCCCAAAAACTACAGAGTGTCATAATGTCTACAACTGTAACTGGCATAAATGACTTACTGTTCTGACTTGGGCTACTGATCATTGTAATATTGTACAAGTAGCAAATAACAACAAATTCTATGTACTAGTGACATAAGAATGTTTTTCTTTCAGTTATCAAGGAGATTTTTGATAATTTTGTAGTGGAACTGTTCTGTACTCTGTTTAAATGGATCAGTTTAGCTGTGAGTCAATTAAATAATTTGTAAATTATATCAGCTTTAATTGTATGAATTAAGTATTCTTCAGAATCCTGTTTCTCACTTACAAAATAAGAAAAGGATTACAATTTATTACAATGTTTTGAAAAAAATGTATATTTTGTTTTATGCTAAACTGTACCTTCAAGTAGGCCATTTTACATTGGTGGTGCAAAGTAATTAAGTAGATCTTCCTCTCATTATATTCTTTAAAGAAGTGTTATTTTAGTTCTCTTGTCTAGTTAGATAAAAGAAATATTTCTACAGTGCTGTCAGTAAACATAAGCAAGAAACAACTTAGTGTTTTTTTTGGTTATAATTAGGTTCCATTTTTCAAATGTTTATTTCTGTTTTCAAGTCATGACTGCACAAATTGGAATTCTGAGAAAGAATAGATGTCAGAAACCTACTTTATATGGTCTGTGGCACTAAAGTCTAATGTCGATCAAAATAAATCCTCACATTATCCATATGCAGCTGTCCTTTATTGCACAGTCAGCAGACTAGAGGATAAAAACGCCTGAGAAATGCTTTGATATATAACCTCATTTCAGTCAACCAACTGAGTTATTCTGTATAGATTAAGAGTTGAGGATACAGAAGAGGAAGGAGGCTTGCTTTTAAATCTAAGAACCACAACATCTTGCACAACATTTTTTGACATTCTTAAATAGAAGAACTTATATGTTCACATCTTAAAATGTTTGAAGTAATAAACTAAACCATGTAGGAAACTATTCAGAAATGTGCAAAAGATTGGAGATGTTTCCTCTATCTGTTTAATTCAACTGTGCTAGCTCAAATGTGGGTTTAATTAAATTAGGGAGCAACTGAGTGTCCACTCAACCAAACAACATTTTATGATTGAGTAATCTTAATATGTTGGCACTCTCAACACACAACTTTACTTGATTATCAGACAATTGGATGCAGAATTCAGCAGGTTTTGCAGGCCTTCCAAGTTTTTTGTAATTAATTTTAAGTAAACACATTTAGCATAATTATTTACCAGTTTCCCTTTGTTGTTTATGTCCAGCATCTGAAATTAAAAGGGTAGTTTAAAATTTTGAGTAAAATGCTTCATCAGAACTCAATAAAGAAACTGTTATTGCTCTAAACAAGAACATTAAAAATAGCCAATGTGCCTTTCTTTGTTTATTACAGTCACAAATGTAGGAATGAGGTATGTAAATTGTTAGATTAAGAATTTTAAATAAAAAGCTGAAAAATAATCCAAGATCTAATTCTGACTAGTAAATGCTGCTTTGTTTCCCATTAATTAGAACCAAAAACTGATGTGAGGGCAATGAAGCTTGAGTTTGAGTAGATTTATAATTTGTCTCCTTTCTTAAAAGCTTGGGTCTGAGGGAAATCAATCAGTAAAATTTATGATAAACAAATTAAACAAAGGGAAATTGTGCAGTTCGTCAGGTTAATATTTCACTTGGTTAAAGGTCTTCACTGATTAATGCCCTTACTACATTGGCTGTTAACATATTTGTAAGGTTTCTTGTCCAAAAACATTGTTAATCAGAAACCATTTTTGTGAGTCTTGCTAAGCAATACCACTTGAGATCTTAAGTTAAAAATAGGTATTTAATGAATTTATTATTTGCTGCTTCAAATTCAAGATACACGATAAGTCTATTTGCAAAATCATTTGTTTACTATTATTCATTGAGCCTCAGATTATTTTTTTCCTATCTCGTCTGTTGGTTCCATGGGTTATCAAGCACCTTGGCCTTTCAAGATGTCTACATGGTTATTCTTCACAAGTAAGTTTAACTAGTGAGTGCCAGAGTACTATTTGACCACAGAACCTCAAAATCGATGTCCTCTTCTAACTGGACATCTATAGAGGCATGTCGCCACTGGACAGGAAGTAAAGTGGAATTTTCTTTTTGTCTTTTTACAGGTGGGGCACAGGGAATAATAGCACCATTGTTGCCCTGGCTAAATTGCTGCAAAAGAGTCTGAATTGGAGACTCTCTTGTCTGTATAATTAAGTATCACACCTAAAACTTCAATGAGGCATTTTAAGATTATTAAATACAATGATGGTCAGACAGAGCAGATCAATGGAAGGTGATGTTTACTAGGTATCAGTCTCTGTGACTAACACTAATCTCACTTTTGATCTCAACTGTGCTTATGACAGGAAATATCTCAATTTAACAACGCACATTGGAAACTGCTGCAAGGAAATTAACAGTAGCAAAGCTTGAGTGCAATTTTTGATTAGATTGTCTTTTCACAAAAAAACCCCAACAGGTTTACTTAAAGTAGAAGCTTCAGATCAGTGTATTTGAATACTTTAAGTTTTTAAACTGGTGAATGTTTTCACTAAAGGAATGGAAAGAGAAATATTTTAGCATTTTCCCATTATGTTAGTCCATGACACACTTTTCAGAACACTTACAGCTTTGTGTATTTTTAAATAGAGATTTATCCCTCTTTCTGGAATAAATAATTCAAGTGCAGTATAAATTAAAATGATTGAACTGGGACTCCTACGTTTCATTATTTTAAATGGGCCTTTTGTCTATTGACAGAATAGAATAAGAACATTTTGGATCTTCCTGTGTCTGTACAAATTTACCAGCACTAAAAAATCCAGATTGTGTCAGAAATATTTTTAAAGTAATTTTTTGGTGCAAAATTGTTACGTTACAATTATACAAAGGTATTATCTTCTGTAATTATGTATTGAAAGGCAGAAAATGCAGAGCCACTTACTATACTGTATTCGTTTTAGCAGCAAGATGGATGAATCCAACATGGATTAGCTTAATTATCAATCTAACGAGGATTCCCTCAGTATAACAGGGAGATTGATTCAGTGTGTAATTACTTAATCTTGAAATCTTGCATTATTGATGAAAACAATTCTCTTAGGTATGTCATTTCAATAATGTGTGAAAGCAATATCTGGAGAGCATTCATCCAAAGCTCTGAAGATTGGCAAGTGCTCTATTATAATCACCAGAGATAAAATTAGTTAAGCTCAGTTAATGGAGTAAGCATATAGCTGAGATATAATAACCAGAAACTTCAAGGTTCAATGTTTGACCTGTGATGGATTAGTTCAACTGTGCCAGGATAATGTAGAGTAATAGGATCAAAATCTGAAATATGAATAATGATGTCAGAATCATATAAGTAAGAATTTAGAAGGGAGCAGAACTGAGGAAGGGTCACTGGACTCGAAACGTTAACTCTGATTTCTCTCCACAAATGCTGCCAGACCTGCTGAGTTTTTCCAGCAATTTGTTGAGGGGGCATAGTTGTTTTATATTTTTACTAATTATTGCTGAATGAAATTTAACTAAAACTTTATGATTAATATTTTGGAATTATATACTTTGGAAGTAAAACTTCAGGTGACAATCAAAACAATTCCTCCTAAATTATCCTGCTCATCTTTCGACAGAAAAGGATTATGTGAATTTTCCTTACTCAATAACACCAACAGTTGTAATATATAAACAAGTCAGTGAGTTTTGAGAAGATTTGTAGCTCAGGTTGAGGCTCTGGATGTAGGTTTGCTTGCTGAGCTGTAAGGTTCATTTTCAAACGTTTCGTCACCATACTAGATAACACCATCCGTGAGCCTCTGGTTGAAGCACTGGTGGCGTGGCCCGCTTTCTATTTGTGTTTAGGTTTCCTTGAGTCGGTGATGTCATTTCCTGTGGTGACATCATTTCCGGTGGTGATGTCATTTCCTGTTCTTTTTCTCAGGGGTGGTAAATGGGATCCAAACCAATGTGTTTGTTGATAGCATTCCGGTTGGAATTCTCATGCATGTCTCTGTTTGGCTTGTCCGAGGATGGATTTTTTTTTTGTCCCAGTCTAAGTAGTGTCCTTCCTCATCTTGTAAGGATATTAGTGAGAGTAGGGCATGTCTTTTTGTGGCTCAAGCCTCTTGGCATCATGGTAGCCCACAAACCCACCAACACACTAAAACAGCAGCTAATGACTTGAAAGACCCTATACAGACAACAAGCAAAACTAATGTTTACAAAATACCTTGCAAAAACTGTAACAAACACTACATTGGACAAACAGGCCTAAAATTAGCCACCAGGATACATGAACGTCAACTAGCCACAAAAAGACATGACCCACACTCTCTGGTATCCTTGCATACAGATGAGGAAGGACACCACTTTGACTGGGACAACACATCCATCCTAGGACAAGCCAAACAGAGACATGCACGAGAATTCATAGAAGCATGGCATTCCAACCGGAATTCTATCAACAAACACATTGACTTGGATCCTATTTTACACCCACTGAGAAAACAAACAGGAAATGACATCACCAGAAATGATGTCACTAACCCAAGGAAACCTAAACACATAACTAAAAAGTGGGTCATGCCACCAATGCTTCACCCGGATGCTCACTGATGATATTACCTAGTATGGTGACAAAAAACATCTGAAAACGAACCTTCCCACTCAGTGAGCAAACCTACATCCATAAATGAGTCAATTCCAAATTTTATGCACTATCCTGAAAACCAATGTTGAAAATATTGAATCATAACTATTGTCATTATATACTCTCAAGTAAATGTGACGCATCAACTTCAGTTTTAAAAAGACTAACACAAAGCATTCCAATTTATTTGTCAGATGGCAAGTACCCAAACTGTTCAAGTATTTGTTCCACTATTAAGTGTGCTTATTAGGTCCAATTTTATATGTTTGGAGCAGATACTTAAAGTATCAATAGGCCCTTGCATATCTAAGGTCTGGGTCAAATGCCTATTTTCAGACCCCATACCAAAATTTGGCTGCCCAAAACTCTAGTGCCAGCCCGACCGCATTCTGCCTCACGAGGTCCACAAGAAGCCTAACTGACAGTTCTTAAAGGAACTATTGGTGGCTGCAACCAAAAAGTGTAGCTATGTTTGTAAAAAATCTTATTTGAAGGTGGAATAGGAATAGCATATGCAATTCTTCCTTTTTCCTTTTGCTGAAGTTATTGTAGACTAGTTCTACTCTTAAATAGATTTTGTTCCTAAAATTGTGACTGTGCTTCAAAGCAGGATAAATTGGAGTATATTCACTTTATTGGCCAGTTTTTCATTACTTCAAATGTCTATCTAGATTGACAAAACTACCGTAGCTTTGTGGAAGGAATTGTAACTTTTTAAAACTATCATTTGGCAATATATGACATCTTTGGCTCCAGGAAATGTCAACTTTATGGATAATGCCAACAGCCTTGATGTTGGTGTAAACATGTGTTGGTGTAAGCATAAGTTTTAAATTTTGCTTCATCACTTTGTATTTTCCAAAATATTCCTTTTCGATTTAAGAGGGTTGCACAAATCCTGATTACTGAAACATCTGAACTTATTTTCTAATTATTGTTTGCTTGCTATTTTAGAATGTGGCAACGAAAGAAGAAGAAGAAAAACCCAAAGTTCTCTCAGCAAAGGAGATTAAACAAAAAATTGAAGAATACAATGGAAAAGCTAAAAGCTGCTTGGGAATGCGTTTGGTAAGTGTCCAATTTATCAGTTTTAAAATGAAATGTAATAGAAATTGCAATAAATGATTCTTTTTTATAGTATTTTTCAATACCACATTTATGAATAAATTTCCTATGAAAATCCAGATTTGAAGCAAAATTGAATTTCCAATTCAGTTGCTTTCCTTGCAGCTACCCTAGCTTTAGCTGAAGGAGTGCTGCAAGTGATAGAAGTAATCCTGCACCGGCAGCAAGAGGAAAATAGCAACCTATAACTTACCTTAACTTCAAATGAACATTTAAACTACCCTATCACAGAGTCATAGAGTTATAGAGATGTACAACATGGAAACAGACCCTTCGGTCCAACTCGTTCCTGCCGACCAGATATCCTAACCTAATCTAGTCCCACTTGCCAGCACTTGGCCCATATTCCTCTGAACACTTCCTATTCATATACCCATCTGGATACCTTTCAAATGTTGTAATTTTACCAGCCTCCACCACTTCCTCTGGCAGCTCATGCACCACCCTCTGCGTGAAAATGTTGCCCCTTAGGTCCCATTTAAACTTGAGAAGATTTGTAGCTCGGGTGCTCATTGTTGTGTTTCTGTTCGCCGAGCTGGGAATTTGTGCTTCAGACGTTTCGTCCCCTGTCTAGGTGACATCCTCAGTGCTTGGGAGCCTCCTGTGAAGCGCTTCTGTGATCTTTCCTCCGGCATTTGTAGTGGTTTGAATCTGCCGCTTCCGGTTGTCAGTTCCAGCTGTCCGTTGCAGTGGTTGGTATATTGGGTCCAGATCGATGTGCTTATTGATTGTGTCTGTGGATGAGTGCCATGCCTCTAGGAATTCCCTGGCTGTTCTCTGTTTGGCTTGTCCTATAATAGTAGTGTTGTCCCAGTCGAATTCATGTTGCCTGTCATCTGTGTGTGTGGCTACTAAGGATAGCTGGTCGTGTCGTTTCGTGGCTAGTTGGTGTTCATAGATGCGGATCGTTAGCTGTCTTCCTGTTTGTCCTATGTAGTGTTTTGTACAGTCCTTGCATGGGATTTTGTACACTACATTGGTTTTGCTCATGCTGGGTATCGGGTCCTTCGTCCTGCTGAGTTGTTGTCCGAGAGTGGCTGTTGGTTTGTGTGCTGTTATGAGTCCTAGTGGTCGCAGTAGTCTGGCTGTCAGTTCAGAAATGCTCTTGATGTATGGTAGTGTGGCTAGTCCTTTGGGTTGTGGCATGTCCTCGTTCCGTTGTCTTTCCCTTAGGCATCTGTTGATAGTGTCTTGATGCAACAAAAGAAGTTGCACCAAGACAGTATTCAAAAGAGCCACAACACACTGCAGATGCCTAAGGGTAACAGCCCCAGCCTATTTAGCCTCTCCCTATAGCTCTAATTCTCTAACCCTTGCAACATCCTTGTGAATCTTTTCTGAACAATTTCAAGTTTCACAACATCCTTCCAACAGGAAGGAGATAAGAATTGCATGAAATATTCCAAAAGTGGCCTAACCGATGTCTTGTACAGCCACAATATGACCTCCTAACTCCTATACTCTTATGTTCTGACCAATAAAGGAAATTATATCAAACGCCTTCTTCAATATCCTATCAACCAGCTACTCCATTTTCAAGGAATACAAACCTGCACTCCAAGGTCTCTGTTCAGCAACAGTCCCCAGGACCTTACCATTAAGTGTATATGTCCTGCTCTGATTTGCTTTTCCAAAATGCAGCGCCTCACATTTATCTAAATCAAACTCCATCTACCACTCCTCAGCCCATTGGCTCAGCTGATCTGATCCCGTTGTACTCTGAAGTAACCTTTTTCACTGTCCACAACAACCCCACTTTTGGTGTCATCTGCAAACTTACTAACAATACCTCTTATGTTCACATCCAAATCCCCTATATAAATGATGAAAAGCAGTGGACCCAGCACCAATCCTTGTGGCATACCATTGGTCATAGGCCTCCATTCTGAAAAGCAACCCTCCACCACCACCTTCTGGCTTCTACCTTTGAGCCAGTTCTGTATCCAAATGGCTAGTTATCCCTATATTCCATGATACCTAACCTTGCTAATCAGCCTACCATGAGGAATCTTGTCAAACGCTATACTGAAGTCCATATACATCACATCCACCACTCTGCCCTCCTCATGACTTCCCATGACTTCCCATGCCATGTTGACTACCCATAATCAGTCCTTGCCTTTCCAAATACACGTAAACCCTGTCCCTCAGGATTCCCTCAACAACTTGCCCACCATCATGGGCTTGTGCCCGAAACGTCGATTCTCCTGTTCCTTGGATGCTGCCTGACCTGCTGCGCTTTTCCAGCAACACATTTTCAGCGCTGCCCACCAACATTGCCAGGCTCACTGGTCTATAGTTCAATTGAACAAATGACTTTAAACTGCCATTTAAACTAGTAACCTGTTTTATTGAGTAAAGTACCCAATTGCAACAGGATTGAATCATGTATGAAGAAAGTGAGGACCGCAGATGCTGGAGATCTGAATAGAGAGCGTGGTGCTGGAAAAGCACAGCAGGTCAGATAGCATCTGAGGAGCAGGCGAATCAACGATTTGTGCAAAAGCCCTTCATCAGGATTCCTGATGAAGGGCTTTTGCCTGAAATGTCAATTTTGCTACTCCTTGAATGCTGCCTGACCTCCTGAGCTTTTCCAGCACCTCACTCTGTACATTGAATTGTGTATGCTGACTGGATATTTATTATTTCATGGGATGAATGTGTCATTGGCAAGGTTACATTTGTTGCCCATCCCTAATTGTCTTTGTAGTTGTTGAGCTGCATTTTTGAGCCTTTCCATTGCGATTTGGTCTCAGAAATATGTTTTGAACCAGTAAAGAGTCAACCATGTTGCTTTAGATCTGGAGTCACGTAGGCCAAACCAGATTAGGCAGATTTCCCTTCTTAAAGGACATTATTGAATAAGATGAGTTTTCACAATTGATGATTTGTGGCATCATTACTGCACCTAGATTTTCAATTCAGGATTTATTTTATCACTTAATAAACTCAAATTACATCAGCTGCAAAAGTGAGATTTGAACCCGAGGCCTCTGAATTACTAGTTCAGCAAACTTACAGCTACATCAGTTCATTCTGTATTTGTAGAGATACGCCTGGCGTTCATGACTCTCAAATGAACACCTTGACTGTGGCATTCTATTGGAAACTAAAGCCCTATCATTTGTGGAATATTTAGCTAAACAAATTATTAAATTTCACTCTTTTGAAATATGAGAATGAATTACATCTCATCTATTGTCCTAGGCTCTCCCACAAGAGAGACATCCTTCCAAATGCATTCTGCCAGAATCCCTCAAAATCTTGTTTCAATCTTCTTACCTGTTGCTTTTCTAAACTCCAGCAGCAACAAGCATAAAGTATCCAAACTGTCCTCAAAGGACAATCCATCCATTCCAGTCTAATAAAGCTTCTCTCAACTGCTTTCAACATAGTTACAACCTTTCTTCAATAACTTGACCAGCACTGTATACTGTATTCCAGATGCAATTTCACCAATGCCTTGTGTAACGTTGGTGCAATTCTGGTCTCCTTCCTATTGGAAAAATGTTGTGAAATTTGAAAGGGTTCATTAAAAAATTTATAAGGATATTGCCAGAGTTGGAGGATTTGAGCAATCGGGCGAGGTTGAATAGACTAGGGCTGTTTTCCCAGGCGCGTCGGAGGCTAAGGGGTGACTTTATATAAAGGTTTATAAAATCATGAGGGGCATGGATAGGATAAATAGGTCTTTTCCCTGGGGTGGGGAGTCCAGAACTAGAGGGCATAGATTTAGGGTGAGAGGGGAAAGATATAAAAAAGACCTAAGAGGCAACTTTGTCACACAGAGGGTGGTATGTGGACGGAATGAACTGCTAGAGGAAGTTGTAGAGGCTAGTACAATTGCAACATTTAAAAGGCATCTGGATGGCTATACGAATAGGAAGGGTTTGGAGGGATATGGGCCGAGTGCTGGCAGATGGTATTAGATTGAGTTGGGATATCTGGTTGGCATGGACGAGTTGGACCAAAGAGTCTGTTTCCGTGCTGTACATCTCTATGACTCTATAGCTGAAGCATAACTTCCTTCTTTTTGTGTTCAATGTCTGTCACTTCAAATGATAACTCTCTTTTCTAATTCCATGCTGTAACTGCAAGCTTATCATTTGCAGTTCATATACTTGGGCAACCAGATTACTCTGCATCTGAAGACCTACAATCTTTCACCATTTAAATAGTACCCTTTTTTGTTTGTCCTGCCACAATAGACAACTTTACATTTTTCCATATCAAATTCAAATGCCAGTCATTTGCCTACACACTTAACTAATTCATGTTCTCCTTATTCTTTTCACATTTTGGCTTCCTACCTATTTTTGCATTATCTGCAAATTTAACAATGACACTTTTGATCCCTCCATCCCCTCATCCCAGTACTTTATGTAAAACGTGAAAGCCAAAGTATTGATCCAAGTAGCACACCATTCATTAGATCACTGTGTGGCAAACTATTGTCTTCTGACATGCTATGCTGTATTTCATTGCTACTTTGTATTCATTCTGCATGATTATGCTGATCATTCACAGAGAAAACCTTTGAACTGCTCCCATTGTGTGTTTCTGTTTAACTGAGATAAACACACCAAAAGTTGCAAGAACTTATAACTTATGGCACAACTTATGAAGGCTGACTGAAAGGGCACTTTCATCTTGGGAAATTTTCTAAGTGTACATCTTTTATTTTTTTCAGTCATTGTGTTTTTTATTTGTTTAATAATTCTCCAGTTCATGCTACACTACACAAAGCTGAATTATAATTTAAACTCACTTCACAATTAGGAAATAGCTGAATACATATAACCCAAAAGAATTGCACAGTGCTTTTAAGTTCTGTGATTTTAAATTGGCTTTTGTTACTGCCTGTAGTATTTGAGGTTTAGAAATGTCACACTTCTCATGATCTATGTAGTTTTTAACATTTGTTACATTTAATTTGGAATATTAAAATCTTCCATGATCACAAGCCTAGCAAGTTTGGAATGTTGCCAGTGAGGTTTCTTGCTGAAAAATGTATTATTGCTTTGTTTATGAGCTTCTAAATTTTGCTCATTTATCCAGAGGTTTGGCTCTGTTGGCAGAATTCCAGGGAAATTAGTGTACTGAGATTAACCATTGAAAATGTGTTAGATTTCAAAACTTGTTAAATATAAGATATAGGTAATCTCAAAATAGGTAATTCCAGTTAATATTGCCATTTTGAAATATGTATTTATGTATTTTCAGGACCCAGTAGCAGCTGAAACAGTGAATGTTCATCTTTATAGATGTTATAGACATTGATGTGCTTGCATAACTTTATTGCAGTATTTGTCAGTTGCTACAGCAACACCAATTTATATTCATTTTATAGATCAAGCTGCAAAATTTGTAATTAATTTAATCTTAATATAATTTCCGGTTGGACAAACTTTGTGCATGAAAAAGAGCTGCCAATTTAGCTGTAAATAAGACCATGTTATTTAATATTAACATTTGATTAGCATTCCTACAAAATCTAAAAATAATGAGATTGTATCCAAGATATTTAATTGCTGGCATTGAGTCGGTAGAATCTTGGCAACTGGTTGTAATGATGATGCCAGTAGGAGCATGTTATTTATTAACATCTGTGTAACCAGATGTCTTGTTATTTTTTAATATTATTGTCCTTGATGTCCATACTCCGTGTCCTTGACATCCAAACTGGCAACGTCTGTCCATCCAGGGCACTGCCACCCTGCATCCTTACAATGTTGAAATCCAGTTTTATTCCCCAATGTTCATATGTTCTTTCTGAGGACGTGAAGATTGTGGAATAGCTTATTCACCTCAGTCAATGGTTGTTCTACAAGTCTACAGATCTTTAAAACCCCACCTAACAAGCCTTTTATTCTGACCTGTTCAACCTTCTTGGAGTAGGAGTAGGAGTTTTGATTGTTTCCCTAAATACTATTTCTAGGAAATCTTCTTCATGGTGTATTGCATGATGGGCTAAACAAAATCAACGATAAACAAACCTTCTGTTAATTTACACACACAACATAGTAAGATCTGAGAGTCTGTTAACATTTACTTCATGCTATCTGAAGGTGCATGTAGCTTTGGTTATGAGCATTTTATTTTCAATTCTCTCCATTAATGTTATTTTTCAGAATCAGGATGGCACATACACTGGTTTCATCAAAGTTCATCTCAAGCTACGCCGGCCTGTCACTGTCCCAGCAGGCATCAGACCACAGTCGATCTACGATGTATTGAAAGAAGTAAATCCAGCAGAAATCACCGATAAACGAACATCATTTTACCTGCCACTGGATGCAATTAAACAGCTTCACATCAGTAGTGTAACCACTGTTAATGAAGTGATCACAAGCCTGCTAAAAAAGTTCATGGTGATTGATAATCCTCAAAAATTTGCTCTCTTCTACCAGACCAAAAAAGACAATGATGGTAATGTATACTTTTCTGATATGTTTTCTTGACTGATTTTGCATATTTTAAGTAGTTCACTTTTTAAGGGTGGATCAGTAGGTGGAAGGAAGGATATAGTTCACAGTTTGTCAACTTAACCAATAAGGGCAGTTGCTTAATACCAAGAAATACAGACCGTAACTGCCATAAAAGTAACTGTAGTGACTTGCCTTTATACCCATTTTCATACCTATTACTCTCAGAACAAAATAACTTTTAACGAGAGGTTTAAAACTAGTCTCCAATAATTGGCCATGCTAAATTGCCCGTAGTGTTAGGTG
This sequence comes from Chiloscyllium plagiosum, assembly GCF_004010195.1. Taxonomy (NCBI): domain Eukaryota; kingdom Metazoa; phylum Chordata; class Chondrichthyes; order Orectolobiformes; family Hemiscylliidae; genus Chiloscyllium; species Chiloscyllium plagiosum. Next base: position 16,744,098 of record NC_057735.1, read on the forward strand.
AAGGGGTAAATGTAGGGGAATGGGTCTGGGTGGGTTGCGCTTCAGCGGGTTGGTGTGGACTTGTTGGCCGAGGGGCCTGTTTCCACACTGTAAGTAAGTAATCTAATCTAATTGTTTTCTTTAGATTACTGTAAACCTTTCCTATCCATATACCTGTCCAAATGTCTTTTAACTGTTGTAATTGTACTCGCTCTACCCCCTTGCTCTGGCAGCTTGTTCCATATACACACCATCCTCTGTTTGGAAATACATGCCCCTCAGTTCCCTTTTAAATCCTTCCACTGTCATCTTAAACTAGTTTTGGACTCCCCTACTCTGGGTAAGAGTCCTTGGCTCTTCATGTTATCTGTGTCCCGCATGATTTTATAAATCCCTAAAGTCTCCATTCAGTCTCAGGGGAAAAAGGTTCCAGCCTCTCCTTGTAACTCAACTTTCCAATTTCAGTAACATTCTTGTAACGTTTTTGCACCTTTTTCATTTTAATACCATCCTTCCTAAAGCAAGGCAACTAGAATTGTACATAGTACTCCAAATGTAGCCTCACTAATATCATGTACAGCTGTCACATGACATCCCAACTCCTGTACTCATTGCTGTGGTTGATGAATGCAAGCATGCCAAACACCTTCTTTCACCACCCTCTCTATCTATGATGCCTCTTTTAATGAACTATGTACCTGCACCTCTAGGTCTCTCTCTCTCTCTCTCTTTGAAAGCACTCCCAGAGTCCTACCAGTAACTGAGTAACTCCTATCCTGGTTTGTCTTAACAAAATGCAATACTTCACATTTATCTGAATTAAATTCAATCTGCCATTCCTAGGCCTACTGGACCAGTTGATCAAGATCCCATTGTACCCTTAGACAACCTTCTTCACTGTCCACTCTACGGCAATTTTGAGGACATTAAACAAATTTACTAACCATGCCTCCTGTACTCACATCCAAATTGTTTATATAAATGATGAACAACAGTGGACCTGGCTCCAATCATTGTGGCACACCTCTGGGCATAAGCCTCCAGTCTGAACAACAACCCTCTACCACCACCATCTATCTCTTACAGACAAGCCAATTTTGAATCCAATTGGCTAGCTGTTCGTGGATCCCATGTAATCTAACCTTACTAACCAATCTACCATGAGGAACCTTGTTGAATGCTTTGTTAAAGTCCAGGGAAGACAATTTAAAAAAACAAAATAACTACAGATGCTGGAAATCAGAAGCAAAAACAGAAAATGCTGGAAAAACCAAGCAGGTCTGGCAACATCAGTGGAGAGAAATCAGAGTTAACATTTTGGGTCCAGCGACCTTTCTTCAAATGGTGCCAGACCTGCTGAGTTTTTCCAGCAATTTCTGTTTTTGTCTATGTATACAATATCTACTGCACTACCCTCATCTATCTTCTTGGCACCTCTCCGTAAAACTAAATCAAATTTGTGAGACACTGTTTCCCAAGCGCCAAGCCATGCTGACTATCTCTAACCAGCCCTTTCCTAAATGCATGTGGATCTTAAATCTCAGAATCCCCTCCAGCAACTTACCCAACACTCATGTAGGTTCACTAGTTTGGAGTTCTCTGGCTTTCCCTTGCAGGCTTTCTGAAATGATGATACAACATTAGTCACCCTCCCGTCTTCCAGCATCTCATCTTTGGCTGTCAATTATACAAATATATCTGCAAGGAGCCCCACAATTTCTTCATAGCTTCTCACAATGTCCTGGGATACAATTGATCCATCTCTGGCTCCTCCAGTAGTCCCCAGCATCACAGATACCAGTCTCTAGCCAATTTGATTTACTCCAAGAAACGGTTGAAAGCACTGGATACTGCAAAGGAAATGGATCCTGATAACATTCCGGCTATAGTACTGAAGACATATGCTCTAGAACTTGCTGCTTCCCTAGCCAAGTTCTTCCAATTAAGTTACATCACTGGCATCTACCTGACAATGGGGAAAATTGCCCAGGTATGTCCTGTACACAAAAAGCAGGACAAATCCAACCTGGCCAATCAGTGTACTCGCCATCATCAGTAAAGTGATGGAAGGGGTCACCACAGTGCTATCAAGCAGCACCTGCTCAGCAGCAACTTTCTCAGTGATGCCCAATTTGGGTTTCGCCAGGGTCACTCAGCTCCTGACCTCATTACAGCCTTGATTCAAATATGGACAATAGAGCTGAATTCCTGATGTGAGATGAGAGTGACAGCCCTTGATGTCAAGGCCACATTTGACCGCATATGATTAGATTACTTACAGTGTGGAAACAGGCCCTTCGGCCCAACAAGTCCACACCGACCCGCCAAAGCGTAACCCACCCATACCGCTACATTTACCCCTTTACCTAACACTACGGGCAATTTAGCATGGCCAATTCACCTGACTTGCACATCTTTGTGACTGTGGGAGGAAACCGGAGCCCCCGGAGGAAACCCACGCAGACACTGGGAGAACGTGCAAACTCCACACAGTCAGTCGCCTGAGTCGGGAATTGAACCCGGGTCTCTGGCGCTGCGAGGCAGCAGTGCTAACCACTAATGCAGTCCGTGCTCAAAAGCAACAAGATATGGACAATATCCAGGCTTGGACCGGCAAGTGGCAAGTAGCAGTCGTGCCACACAAATGCCAGACAATGACCATCACCAATAAGAGACACTCAAATTATTGCCTGTTGATATTCAACAATATTACCATCACTGAATCCCCCACTGTCAACATCCTTAGGGTTGCCATTGACCAGAAACTCAACTGGACTCATCACACAAACACAGTGGTTACAAGAGCACGTCCAAGACTAGGGATACTGTGGTGAGTAACTCACCTACTGACACCCCAAAGTCTATCCACCATCTACAAGGCATAAGTCAGGAGTGTGATGGAATATTCCCCACCTGAATGGGTGCAGCTCCAACACTCAAGAATTGTGACACCATTCAGGACAAAGCAATCCGCTTGATTGGCTCCACATCTACAAACATTTAATCCCTCCACCACCAGCACTCTAGCAACAGTGTGTGCTATCTACAAGATGCACTGCAGAAATTTACCAAAGATCCTTAGATATCACCTTCCAAACTCTCAACCATTTCCATCTAGAAGGACAAGGGCAGCAGGTACTTGGGAACAGCACCACCTGCAAGTTCCCCTCCAAGCCACTTACCACCCTGACTTGAAAATTTACCGCTGTTTCGTCAGTCATTGGGTCAAAATCCTGGAATTCCCTCCCTATTGGCATTGTGGGTCAACCCACAGCAAGTGGACTGCAGCACCCCACCACCACCTCAGAGCAAATAGGGATGGGTTATCAATGCTGGCCAGCCAATGATGCCGAAGTCCCACAGATGAATAAAATAAAAGCTGCTCCTATTGGTCCCACATACTTTCTGAAGTGTTATGTCTGGTCTACTCCACTGGACCTGTGGATGTAGTAAGGGGGGAAAAAAAAATCACATGACACCGGGTTATAGTCCAACAGGTTTATTTGAAAGCATTAGCTTGCTGAGCACTGCTTCAGTTGATTGTAGAATGTAAGATCATAAGATACAGTATTTATAGCGAAAGATTACAGTGCCATACAGTGATATGTTGAACAAACCTGGATTGTTAAGTTTTTCATCTTTTAGAAAGACTCCACAACCATCTGATGAAGGAGCAGCGCTCCGAAAGCTCGTGCTTCCAAATAAACCCTGGACTATAACCTGGTGTTGTATGATTCTTAATTTTGTCCACCCAGTCTAACACCGGCTCCTCCACATTAAGGGAAACAAGACTGTGCAATACTTCCCTCCCCCACTTCCTTAAACTCCCACACTCACTTCAATTCCCAGCGTTTCACTCTCTGCAACAAGCACTCTGTGGGATAGCAGGACAGAAAGAAAAAGGAAGTCCTTGTAACCCTTCACAATGAGCATATTAATGGTGTTAAATTTGCACAAGGTTAGTGGCACATTCCTGTTATGAACTCGGCAGCAGTGCAGCACAGTCACAGGTAACTAGACGAGAACTGTGACAGATGAATTGGTCAGTTAATGGCAAGAGTCAGTGAGTATGTGTGTACCCTTGACCTGATCTGTGTCACTCAAAATCTTGGAGTGACCACCCATGTCAAGGATGGTCTCCACTTCAGCCTTCTTTCTAATGAGTGAGCTAAATATCTGACTGAATCCAGTATACAAATTAGCGATGAAGCAAAAGTTGATGCCTTCACCTCAATTCAAAATTGGGTCACTGGACCCAAAATGTTGACTCTGACTTCTCTCCAATTGTGTTGCCAAACCTGCTGAGCTTTTCTAGCAATTTCTGTTTTCGTTCCTAAATTGTACTGATTTGGTATTGTCCCTCAAATTGTGTCTTTGTTGTGATATTTTTGCTTTAAAAATATTAGAAATTTAATTCAACTGCTTCTACTCTTGCGACTAACTCAGAAGTCAGTAGAAATCTGACAATCTGTTAAATGCTTCAGTGTAGTAGTTTTACATTATTTTAAATCTGGTTTAATTCATATTGTTAGCATGCAGATACAGCAAAAGTAACTAGGAAGAAAATTAAATATTGGCTTCTTTAGGAGAAATATACCTGCAGTAGCTTACAGTTTACTGGCAGGAAAATTCAGAGAAGGTTGACTCGTCTGATGCTTAGGATAAACTGTTTGTCTTATGGGGAAAGGTTAAGCCTGTTGGGCCTATCCTGAATGAGTTGAGAAGATTAAGAGTTGATCTAATTGAAACCTGGAAGATTCAGAGGGAGCTGGACAGGGCAAGTACTGAGAGGATATTTCCTCTGATGGGAAAATTTAGGGGCTAATAAGAGATCTCCCATTTAAGAAAGATGAAGTGGAATTTGTTCTCTTAAGTTGTCAGTCTTTGGAATTTTCTTCTACTGACGACAGTGGAGGTTTCATGGCTGAGGTGGGCTGATTGTTGTTTGACAGGGAAGTTGAAAGTTGTGGGAGGCAGGCAGGAAAATAACATGAAGAACTCAATGGTTTTAATGAATAATGGAGCAGGCTGCATGAGCCAAATTGCGCCCCCCCCCCCCCGTAACTATTTCTCACAAATATATTATGTTACTTTTACTCATGGATGGAGGCCTGTTCATCCTCATTACATATCCTTATTTTCAGATCTATTAATAAAAATGCATCAAATTATCACCAAGTATATCAAGAATTACAATTTAATGGAAAAAGAAGATAACAATAGCTTCATTCAGTTACAGTAGTTTATTGAAGAATTTGTGATTTTGCAAATTACTTTTATGAGAAATGTAAACCCTAGTTATCCTAACCAGTATATTTTGGGCATTATTTCCTAATAGCACCCAAAGGAGAATCTCGAGATCCTGTTACTTTATATCTGATTCTTAGACTGTGATACAAACAGCAGAAAGCACAAGGATTTGTAATTATGTTGATTTTCACAACTATTATTTAGGTGTAACACAGAGAACTTAATAATTATAATCATTACACCCACTTTTTTTTAAAATTTCCTTTGTTAGTGCACCTGCAGAAACTTAAAGAAAATGAGCATCCTCTTTTAATCCGTCTTTTGGCCGGACCGGACACAAATACCTCAAGTTTTGCATTGAAGGAGAATGAAACTGGGGAAGTTGAGGTATGGTTTTCAAAGTTAATAAGATTACAGAAATAAATAAAAGAACTGGTTGCGTTGTAGTTTCTTATTTAAGCACCACAGAAGCGTTCATTGTTGCATGTTATTTTAAACTTCTGTATTACCGTGAGGTAATTAATTTGATTGCCATTGCAAATGATAGCATTGCAAGCAAGAAATCTGAATACATAAGATTGTCCTGTGTAAGATTATGCTAGCAAGCTGTAATTGTTGGAAGTTACAGTTGAATGAGGGTTGAATTCATCTGGAAAGAACTACATGACCACTTACCAACAACTGCTTGGTGTGGTAAGGGTGAGGGCTTGCCATGTACTAAAATCATCTTGAAAGCCAGATCAAGTTAGACACATCAAGTTAGACCCCATCTACCACCCCCCTGAGAAAAGGAACAGGAAGTGACTTCACCACAGGAAATGACATCACCAACCTAAAGAAACCCAAACATATAAATAGAAAGCAGGAATTTTCAGCAGTGCTTTGCCTGAGGCCCACTGAAGATGTTACCTATTAGGGTGACGAGATATCTGGAAATGAACCTTCAAGCTCAGCAAGCAAACCTACATCCAAAGCCAGATATCTTGCTCAAATATCTTTACTTGACATGAGAATGTCAGGTTTTATTGTCACAAATGATCATATGGGTTATTTCAATGCATGTCTGACCAGTTAATTTTATAGTTACAAAAAGTTCACTTGACCAACTGCTGTATATTTAATTAGCTATTTCCACTTTATTTTCCTGATCTCCTCTTTGCTTGATCAGATTATCATATAAATCTATTTCTTCCTTCTGGCTTACTGGATTTTGTCACCCCTTTTGTCCTTGACATGACACTTACTGATAGTCAAACTTCTTTTGGAGTTTCAGCAGTTTATGGTTTGTGCCAAGTATCTCATGATCCCATTCATCAGTCTTCCCTTACAATACTCAGAACTTAAATTGAAAGAGAACAGCATATTTTCCAATTTACCCTATAAAAAGAAATTATATCTTCCAATGAGATCATTTCCACAAACATATTGGCTATGTAAAGAGTTCCTTAGTGGATTTGTTAGCCATATATTGCTTAGTTCTGAACAGCTCCATTAATGGCAACATCTTCTGCACACCTACCCTGTCAAATACTTCCAATTTGAAATCTGATTTTTTTCTAGGTTAAAAATCACACAACACCAGATTATAGTCCAACAGGTTTAATTGGAAGCACACTAGCTTTCGGAGCGACGCTCCTTCATCAAGTGATCATCAGACTATCACCTGATGAAGGAGTGTCGCACCAAAAGCTAGTGTGCTTCCAAATAAACCTGTTGGACTATAACCTGGTGTTGTGCGATTTTTAACTTTGTACACCCCAGTCCAACACTGGCATCTCCAAATCATGATTTTTTTTCTAGACACAGTTCTTTATTGGAAAATTATTCCACATTCTGTGATGAATTATGTGATCAGAACTGTATAGCTTTCTGGACAAGTAAGTTCTTAATTATTTGACATTTGAGGACTGCTGACAAATCACACTTTTTTGTTGAAGTTTTTCATTTTGCACTCAACCTTGACAAATGTGACCCCCCATACCTTCAGATCACAGATCCTGTTCCAGGAATTCCAGAAGGGACAAGCATAGTGATTCAGCGGTTAGCATTGGCGCCTCACAGTGCCAAGGAACTGGATTCGATTCCACCCTTGGGTGACTGTCTGCATGGAATTTGCACGTTCCCCTGTGTCTGCGTGGGTTTCCTCCAGGTGCTACGGTTTCCTTCCAAAGTCCAGCCTAGGAAAGAGTTAGGTGAATTGCCCATGCTAAATTGTGCATAGTGTCCTGGGATATGTAGATTAGGTGAATTAGCCTTTGGAAATGCAGGGTTACAGGGATAGGGTAGGAGTGGGTCTTCAGAGACTCAGTGTGGCCTCGATGGGCCAAACGGCCTTCTTCCACACTGTAGGGATTCCATGATTCTAAGTTGGCATAATTCTGTGGTCAAGTAATCCTCACTGTTTCTCACCCATCTGGAGGAATTGGCTTTGGGGATAACAGACTCTGAATCTCCTGCACGTATTTCAACTGTAACTTCATGTGAAGGCTTTCTGCAGCCACTGGAGGCTGCTGCTGGTCCTGGGCTTGCTAGTGCATCTGTTCCTCCTAAATGTCTCTGTGCCTTTGCACCAAAACAGCAGTGAGAGTAAAACCTGCTGTGATTGCTTTCCTTTGTCATGTTACCAATGAACCTGAGCGGGAAATGTTGAATAAAATGGGTCATTGATAATGTAAGCAGTCAGCATTTGTATCATACGATGATTTAGCATATTCCTCTGTATGGTGGAGGCATGGAGTACTCTATCATGGAGGGCATGGAATACTTCTGCATGGACTTTTGACATCGGGGCCATATTCTGATGAATACAGTACAAATCATACTGTGCAAATATAGTAGGATCTCATATGGGCCGAATGATCATTGATATCTTGGACCCCATATCATAGATCATCCATAAAAAGCAGCATTGCATGTAAGGGCACATTGGTGACTACTTACAGTTCAATGTGAGAAAATCAATTCCGTGCCCTTGAGATCTATGAATCTATATGCAAATGAAGATTGCAGATACCACTTTTAAGGTTGCCTATGATCAAATCTGCTTCACACAAATGACTGATCAATCTGTGATCTGCTGTCAGGATCATTAGTGGCTTGGAACAATATTCCACATTGTTGGTCACTGCATGCATTTCACATGCAGCATTCTGTGATTATAGATATCTTTAACCTGTATTGTGTAAATGTCTGATTAGTGCCACTTGGAGGGTTTCTCATTTCTGACAAGTGGAGACCATGTGCTCAGACAGAAAAAAACACTTACGCCACCCACTCTGGGCACAATGGCAGCAGTTTATCCATTGCCATTATATATTTACAATTCCGATGAAGATGGAAGGCAATATGAGTCACAATTTGCAGAATAAGTTAGTCTGGTAATCTAGGGACACCTCCACCCTGTTTTCATTCTTGCAATCCTTGTCAATCCCATAATTTTTGAGTTTCCACACTTTCTTACTCGCCTCTTTCGTCTTTTGTCTCCTACTGTTGCCCCCTGAGTCTTTCTGCCCAATAGCTTGCCCATGCCAGCCATCGATGATACACTGTCTCACCTTGTCAAAGGCATAGTGATGACTCCCACATTAACTATGTCTCATACTTGTACGTTGAGTTGCTCACTGTCATTATTATCCCTTTTGCATCTCATTGAGAAATTATGCCCTTCCACAAAAGGGCAGTGAATTAGATGCATAGACATGAGGCAATTTGCAAAAGAAATAAATATGATGTGAAAAACACAGTCAGTAGTTGGGGATCTGGAAATGTGATGGATGCAGATTTAATTGAGGCATTTAAGTGGAAGTGATTTGATTAATTCATTAGAAGTAGTATTCTGGATTATAAGGAAAAGATAGGAGAATGGTAATCATTTGGAGACAAGATGGACCACATACCTGCTTCTGCACTCTAACAATTCTGGGATTAAGTCAGCACTCTCTCCTCATGCAGTATACCTGTAAATGTTGTTTTCCCTTTACATAGTATTTCTTGCAAATAGGCCTGATAAAGTGCAAGACAAAAAGTTTTGACAAAGTGTACCTTCTTTCAACAATGCTGAATAAAATCACAGAATCCCTCCAGTGCAGAAATAGGCCATTTGGCCCATCAAGTCTGCACCAGCCCTGCAAAGAGCATTCCACCAAGACACGCCCCCAACCCCATCCCCGTAACCCTGCATTTACCATGACCAACTCACATAGCCTGTACACTACGGAGCAATTTAGCAGGGCCAATCCACCTAACCTGCACATCATTGGACTGTGGGAGGAAACTAGAACACCCAGAAGAAATCCATGTTAGCAATGGGAGAATGTGCAAATTCCACCATACAGTCACCCAAAGCTGGAATCGAACTCCAGTCCCAGGTGCTATGAGGCACCAATGCTAACCACTGAACCACCATTCAGCTCCTGTACTTCTGAATATTACATATTTGACACTTGATTGCAGCTGCATCTCTAAATAGCAAGTTGGAAGACTTTGAAAAGACCTAAAAATGTCAGCAGTTGATGTGTTTTTCCGATAGCAGGCAAAGTTTTGCTTTGTGTATTATTGGCAGAAAATTAAATTTAGACTGTGTTGTAAAAATGATGAGCTATATAAATAATATTCTTCACTGTCACAATTAATTAGTTAGAGTTAATCATATAGGAAGTTGACAGATGCATTAACTATTACGCTAAAAATATGAAACAGGAATTTGAACTCCTTAGTGGGAACTGGATTGAATATAATTGTTCTGGCTTGTTGGCACTGACTGTCTAAACTCACATGTAGGAATTGCAGAAGAGAATAGAACAGTAGGATAGTAGTACCTTGGTAACTATATCCAATGAAGAATTAGCTCCTGCATTAGATGAAGGAAGAAACATTTGGAGACAATTCCCTTTTCTTTAAGAAAGTCTATTTAGCTGTTTGGGATGATGATCACTATTGCACTTCCATCGACACATGCACAGGAATGGATTCCTACCAATACATTGCAATATCAGACAATGAACATCATTTTAACTTTGGCCATTGGTGTAAATAGTCAGTATGAAAGTAATGAGCATCAAATTAATCAATCATTAAACAAAATGCCACATTTTCCTTTGCACTGATGCCAATGGCAGGAAATTTGGTGGGGTCTTCGAGTTACCAATTCAGTATTGCCTCTTTACACTGTTGTTCAAATTGAAATGATCGCTAATGGCTGTAAAGTGTTGTCATGATATTATAAATAAAACAATATACTAAATATGAACTATTGATATTTTTGAATTCTCTTTCCTAGACTGGAAAGGACTGAGGCTTTCATATAATCCTACAATATGGAAGCAGGCCCTTTGACCCAACAAGTCCACATCAACCCTCTGAATAGTAACCCGCCCAGATCCTTTCCCCATTACTCTACATTTACCCCTGACTAATGCACCTAACCTACACATCCCTGAACATTACAGGAAATTTAGCTTGGCCAATTCACCTAACTTGCAGAACTTTGTATTGTGGGAGGAAACCCACGCAGACACAGGGAGAATGTACAAACTCCACACAGACAGTCACCCAAGGCTGGAATCAAACCCAGGTTCCTGGTACTGAGGCAGCAGTGCTAACCACTAAGCCACAATGCCTTCATAGTCTGGAAGGTTTTAAAAAGGAGCCAGAAACTGGGTTAGCAAATAATAAACTATGTTTTCAAAACTCTCAAAAACTTTGGCTGCCACAGTAATCATTGTTAAAAATCATACGACACCAAGTTATAGACCAGCAGGTTTATTTGGAAGTGCTAGCTTTCGGAGTGCTGCTCCTTCATCTGGTAGCTGATGAAGGAGCAGCACTTTGAAAGCTAGTACTTCCAAAGAAACCTGTTGGACTGTAACCTGGTGTTGTGTGATTTTTAACTTTGTCCAGCCCAGTCCAACACCGGCGCCTCCACATCACAGTAATCCTTAGTTAACTACATTTTAATCAGAGAGATATATAGCCTTGTCTAAACAGAACTTCAACCAGAGAGGGTTGAAAAAAGAACTGATTCAGCCCATCTTGCTTGTTCACAACAGCTTTATTTGTACTTCATATTTAAGCTAATATTTTAGATTAATATACTAACTTCCTTGGATATTTTTTCATTCCTACAGTGGGATGCATTTAGTGTGCCAGAGTTGCAAAATTTCCTCATGATACTAGAGAAAGAAGAAAAGGAACGGATCCAACAGGTCCAGCAGAAATACACCACATTTCGACAAAAGCTGGAGCAGACTTTGAAGACGGTTGGTAAACCTGGATAACTGGATTGCAGAAAAGCCAAAAATAGAAGCATAAGACTATCCTTAAATATTGCTCAGGACATGTGAGCAGGATTATCTCAAGGGACAAGTGCAACAATAAAGCAACAACAAATGTTGTTTTTAAAATTGTAAAAGTGCAGAGTTGGTGCCAAGTTTGAGAAACATTACTGTATCTATGTCCCACTCTGGATTGACTAAAAACAGCTGCTTTTCATGAGTTTCCTATTGTAACCCTTTGAGTACTGAAGGAACTATAAATACAGCATTTCTAGACAAACTTTTAAAAGTCTATTTGAAGAGTACTGTGAATTAAAATCCTAAATAGGTTCTTTGTTTATTTGCTTATAAGTATTCAACATAGCAAATTCACATTAAATATAAGTGTGACAGACGTGAGCCTGCAGTTTGGAAGCTGCAGAAGGTATTCAGTGCTCAAGGGGTTGTTCTGGTTATTCTGCAATGCACCAAATCATTGGTTGGGGCTTGAGGAGAAGTGTCTATTAAAAGCAGCAAGCTGCTTTTTGCATGTAAGACAAAAATCTTTAAAATGTTGTCCTTTTTTTAAAAGAAAACCTAACTGTTGCATGTTTGGGGTGCTGAGTGGAATTGCATAGAATGCCATTATGTAATTGAAGTTGTCTCAGAACATATGCAGCTTTCTTAATTGAATGCTTTTAAAGAGAGCTATATCAAACATAATTACCTTGAATGATGATATTTAATAATGAAGCACCTATGTGAAATCTCTTTTTAAAAGAGCATTAAGAGAAAGTTTCTATTATTTGGTATCAATGGTGAAATCCTAAATGTCCACACCAGAGAGATTTTATGGTTTAGAGGCACAATAAGCATTCAAACAGGTACAGTGGTGCTCTACCTGAACTCTGCTGCCTTTCCAATTCCACCACAAGTTCAGGGGCAGGAAGGCTTATGGTCAGATTTCCTGTCCTGCTGAAAATTGAGGGCCTTATGTAGGCAATTAGAGACAACTGAATTATCATCCCACTACTGCTGGTATTAACTCAGTTGTAGGCAAGCTTTTTGACATCCTTTGTGCACAATGGTTAACACTATGAGGCTTTCTTATGATCTCTCATGATAGGGAGAGTTTCATTATTCAAAACTCCTCCGAGTCTGATTGAGTGATTCACTGTCAAGAATGTGGGGACCACAGAGAGCCGCAGTCTGCACTTCTGCTGACCTCTGTACACCCTGTCCCTGAAAACAGTAATGCAGGTCTTTAGAGGTGAGATTTTCAAAGCTTCCATAAAATCGTTTTTGAATAAATCCAATATTTTATCCTGTTAATTTTGCTGTTTCTATTTGACTGGCAATTGGCTTGTATAGTTTATTCTTGGGGCAGTAGCTTTTCTGCTTCCTTTACTGTCATTTCTATACTATCTCTTGAAGTTAATTTTAATTTCAAAATTATATGGAGATTAAGTTCTAGATAATGGAATGAGTGAGCACAGTGAGGACAGTCCCTTGTACTTTTCCCTCGTGGCAGATTTGATGGTGGGTTGATTTATTGAGATGGAGAAAGTGAGGTCTGCAGATGCTGGAGATCAAAGTTGAAACTTTATTGCTGGAACAGCACAGCAGGTCAGGCAGCATCCAGGGAACAGGAGATTCGACGTTTCGGGCATAGGCCCTTCTTCAGGAAGGGATTTATTGAGATGGAAAAGTGGTGGTCAGATGGCCTTCTGACTGTGCTATCAATTGAGAGCCTTAAGTCAGCAATTAATAGTTAATTAAGGGAGTCATCCTGTGTACACCCAGGAGTGGGTAGAACGCTTGCCACGAAGGGAGCATAGCAAGGAAATCTCTGTGGTCCTGTTTGTGGGATCCCAGTGGGAACCCCTTATTCAAAGATATGGAAAATGGTAGTCCCGTAACAGTCAACCTCTTACAGCACCTTTCACCTTTGGCCTGGAATACCTCAATGATCCCTGGCTTCAGGTAGATGTGGTACAGGAAATCTGGTACACTGCTAATTAGTAGAGCTGCTGGCATTTGGCTGGCAGACAGGACCCACAGTGCTTCCAAGATCCTGCTTATCATATTAACAGTTTTAGAGCTATAATTTAATTCAATCCACACTCTTACTGGAATTCTTCTATCTTCACAGATTTTGGGTGAAGTGAGTTTGGGCATTTGCTAGTGGGTATGATACTATTTCTGAAAGCTGTCCCAGAGGCCAAAAGGATAACCAACATAGAAAGTGCAAAATCACACAATAGAAGCAAATGATGTTAAGGTTAAATGTACTGAGGCACTTTTGGAGGCAAAGTGGAATTTAATTCTAGTTTGTGGATTTTGGTACAAAGTACTGCAATTAAAACACTTAGTGTATCAACAGCTTAAGGCAAAATGGAAGTTGAGCCAGAAAGGGAAAATTGGACAGATGGTTTATCATAGAAACCCTACAGAAAGAGGTCGTTCAGCCCATTCAACTCTCCAAACCCAACTACCACCCCCC
>NC_057735.1:16758112-16900398 GCF_004010195.1 Chiloscyllium plagiosum
ATCCTTGTAACCCCGCATTTATCATGGCTAATCCATCTATTCTGCACATTTCTGGACACTACGGGCCAACTTAGCATGGCAAATCCACTTAACCTGCACGTTTTGGACTGTGGGAGGAAACCAGAGCACCTGGAGGAAACGCACAGACACAAGGGGAATGTGCAAACTCCAAACAGTTGCCCAAGGTTGAGATCAAATCTCGGTCCCTGGCACTGAGACAGCAGTGCAAAACTTGATTTTTAAGGATGAGAAAGAGGAGATTTTAGGAAGTCAGTTTCCTGCACATAGGACCTAGGCAGCTAAAAGCCGAGACCCTAGTGGAGATATTAAAAAAAGGCAGGTGTTTAGAATAGAAGATTACTTTGTGAGGTAACACCATAGGAATAAACACATTATCAAACTCATTAAAAATTCTTAAAGATAATGCTCTATTATAAAAATTGGATAAATTGATTCAGAATTCATTGACAACGTTAGACAATAAGCATGTTGCTTAGTACCTCACATACATTTCATCTAGGATTAGGGCAACAGAATAAAAACTGAGTTTTTCAGCTTTTTACTTGGGTGCTTTTTACTAAATTTCATCATTCCCAAATGGTTTAAAGTATTACTTTGATATCCGAATTTGCTAAAATATTCATACCAAATTGTATTGTTAATTCACTGTTATGCATTGTGGCACTTCATTTTACACTTGTGCTTTCAAGGATGAAATTCAGCTTGGGTGACAGTGCAAAACAGGAAATAGTAGTCCATTTCACATTCAGTATGATTATTTTATTATAATTGATGGGAAGTTAGAGGAGTGTAAAATGAGCTGCTTGTGTGCTATCAGCCAATTTCTATTGCTGTCCAAAAAGATCATCTCCCAAATATGCATTTCACAGAGCAAAAAATAATTGTTCAGATTACTTTGACACAGTGTACAGTAAAGGACCGATATAATACCATGAATAGAAGACAACTGCTGAATTCAAATCATTGCATTGAAACACACCTTTTCCTGAAGCCAAACTGAATTAGTTAGGTAAGCAAGCAAAAAATGTCTTGCAAAATTTTGTTTTCTATCTTCCTAATGTTTCAGTTTTGCAGGAGAAAATGGAACTATAATACTTCAGAATGCAGCATTTAGACAATGCTGTTCCTGAAGCTGTTACTCATCTCTCGTGCATTTGAAAATACATTAACTTGTGTTAGAAATTTGAGTAAGTTTGCAATTTCTAAAGGATTTCCACTTTTGATTTCAGTTGAGAAAAGATTGATACTCTGGCCATAATAAAAATTTTCTTCCCAACGGTTTTTACTCAACAAGTCCCATATTGGTCTGAGAAGCTATGTATGAATGAAACTAGATTCATCTAGTATCTGTTGAATTTTTTAAAACTATTATGCATCAAAATGTTCTTTTTAAAACCACTCAAAAATCTTTTTGGTGAGCTCACTAATTCTGAAACCTCTTCCTTCATAGTTTTTTCAACAATGCAGTTTTTAGTTTAGCTTCTTTTCCCACTGATTTTTTTTTTCAAATAAATTTGCTCATCTACCAATTTTTTGATAATATTTAGCTGAGCCATTTGTAAATGCCATATCATCCAGAATGATCAAACATTCTAAGTGACCTCTTTACATCTGAACCCAGTAGGTTAAAGATAGATTTCTTTTCATATGGAAGTATTAAGAGGATTGTGTGTGTAGGCCAGTAAACAGATTAACTAACATTCAAAAATAATTGGGTTATATGATGCGCACAGCAGATTCCAAGGAACTGTTTGAAGATGAGCAGTAAGTTCTCCAACAATGCTGACCAATGTTTATCCCCAACTAACATCACCAAAATAGATAAACTGATCATGTAACTTATGCCTGTATGTGTATCTTGCTGTGCACCAATAGTAATCAGAAATACCTACAAAACAGTAATTATCATAACCAATTTATTATTTTTGAAGTGTAAAGCACTTTTTATGTCCTCAGGATATTTCAAAGTGTATATAAATTCCAATTTTTGATTCAAAAGACAATGTTCAAGGTATAATTAGATATTACAAAATGGTTATTAATGGACAACTATATACATGCTGAGTCATTACCTGCATTCTCTTGAAAAGGACAAACCTCCTTTGACGAGAAGTAATGCAGTTATTGGAATACTTTTGCAGTTGAACCTCCAGAAGGAGATCAGTGAAGTTCAATATTCAACAAAGCATTCGAGTTAACTGCAGGCAGTATCTGCTTTTTTTTTTGACAGTTCCACATGCACAGTTTCTGAATTGTCTTTTTTATTAAAAAATTACAGCAACAAACCATTACCCTTAAGAGGTAAAGAAAATACAGATGTTATATTATGCTTTTTAATTTATTTTGTTTGATAAAGTTACCTTCCAAAACAGAACAAATATTTTATTGTACAATGCTGCAGGATATTACATCTATGTCATATGAATGATTGGTGATGAAAAGTCTGGTTTAACAATGAACATAAGAATGTCTGCCTGATATTCTCTATTTTAAGGTCAATTAATTAGTAGAAATTGCATATTATAAACAAAGTTTTATTCAGAGAACTTTTATTGCAGAGAAAAATTGGCATCCATTATTTTTAAATTCCAGGTGCATTATTACTGGGGTCTTGATCTAAATTCCAGATTTCAAGGGAACTTTCTGAAAGTGTTTTGCAACAAATACTGTAATATTCTGATTAAACATTATAACTTAAGAATCATGTCTTCTCTTTTCCAATTTGTTGTATAATTTAGTTCTGTCTTATTTAAAATGTCAGATGGTACAAATTAACATTTAATTTGTTTTTTAACACAAAACCTATCTATTGAATGTTCTACATTCTGACAAAATCAGATGTTTTAATCTGTCTGACGATACTGGATAGGATTTGTTTTGAAAAACATTTTGTTGGCAATTAAGTATCTCAAAAGTGTTGTTTCAAGAAGTTTGGGCCAGATTCTAAGTTCACAGAAAGCCAGTCAAGTAAGAATGAATCCTTTGTCCAAGTTGCTGAAAATTTGCCCCTGAACAACTGTGAAAGAGTGACAATTTGTCAATTTGATGCCTGTGATCACTATTTATGTCATTTTATTTGTTATTGTGTGTGTGTGTGTGTGTGTGTGCAGACTATGATTTTACTACCATGAGCTATTACCTAAACCAAAAAGGTCATTATCCTTTCTACATGAAACAAAATCTCCACTACCAAGTACGTGACCCTGGTGTGATAAGCGCCCAACAATACAATGTAGTAACTTAAGACAGAACTGAAGTAAATTATTTGACTTATATGAAGGAACTGAAGGCTCTTGATTTACTTTCACATTGACCAGTCAGGAACACTGCTTTGAGAATATAATAAACCAGCATAGGAAACAATGTAAATTGCAATGTAAATATTCAAATAGCAATGATCAATAAAATGCTATACTATATAGAGAATGCTGTTTCTGTTCACATAGAAATATCACTATTAGCAAGCTGCTAATAGTTGAGGATGGAATCAACCATATTTTCATTACAAAATATATTTGACAGAATTGTGAAGACTAGAAAGTTTTACAATTACTGTATTTTGATTTCTTTCTTTCAATAAATTTGAAGAAAAAATATTTTGAACAAAATATCCTTTATAACTATCAATGATTGCTGACAATTTTTTTTATTGTAACACAGTAGATTCAGCAAATGTTTTTCTTTGTAAGAATGTGCTCAGTTAGTGTCATAGAGTCATTACAGCACTGAAATAGACTCTTTGTTCCAACTGGTCCACACTTCCCAAACTAAACTAGTCCCATTTGCCTGTTATGCCCATATCCTTCTAAATCTTTCCTATCCATGTACTTTTTAAAATGTCTTTTAAATGTTGCAACTGTACCTCCATCTACCACTTTCTCTGGCAGTTCATTCCATATCTGCACTACTCTCTATGTGAAAAAGTTGCCTCTCAGGTCCCTTTTTAAATCTTTCCCTTTTAAATCTTTCCCCTCTTAACCTAATTCTGAGATAGGATCCCAGTTTAAGGTAAGGCTCATAGGAGAGAATTGTTATGCCACAATAACTTTGGGCTAGAAGTGCAAAAGAAAAACCAAATTATTTTCTCTGATTGCATAAGTGGAAAGTGACTACTGTAGATGTTAAGATATGGACAGAGATTGAACCAAGCATCCATGACCAACTAGCCTGTATTCACTTATTCTCTGTGGTGCTCACCAAGGATGGTCACTTCAGTAAGGTGAAGTGTCCATGAAAGCATCACACAATATGGGGATAAAATTGGAAAAGGACAGGTCCTGATTATGTAAGTGTCCTTCAAATTAGTGAGATATTTGGGGAAGGTGCCAGTGTAGGTGTCCTGGAAGAAAAAGCAGAGAAATCAATTTCAGTTTGTAGCAGCAATCTGGTATCATCAACCCTATAGCTGAGAAAAAGCCACCTACATTCCCCACATTCAAGGAAGATTGGGCTGAATCGTACTTATTTTTGGGTGTCAGTTTTGTTGAGATTCATGGAGGGTTTCCACAAGTCCTTGTAAGATCTCACTGCAACTTACAAAACCTGCCTCAGAGATTACTAATCCCGCCCATCTCACCTGATTCAAGCCTCATTCTACCACTGTCAACTTTTCCAGCAATGACAAATCACCAGATATGTACCAAAAAGTTGGCAT
Source organism: Chiloscyllium plagiosum (assembly GCF_004010195.1). Lineage (NCBI taxonomy): Eukaryota > Metazoa > Chordata > Chondrichthyes > Orectolobiformes > Hemiscylliidae > Chiloscyllium > Chiloscyllium plagiosum. Next base: position 16,762,788 of record NC_057735.1, read on the forward strand.
TCTTGGCACATGGGCATCTTTAAAATGCATTGTGCATCTGAACAAGTGTTGACAATCATGCGTTGTCCTTCACCGTGAGCATAATTGCACAGCAGCAATACACTGCTACACACAGCCTGACACATGCTTGCACATACAACCTCATTGACTTTCTCTAGTCACTGTTTAATTATCCTTAGGTACATCCCATTTAATTACCCTGTTAAAGTCACCACTACTCTCCCCCATTGCCCAGATGAGACCTGCATCTTGTCATTGTCCATTAGGTGAATATCATAGTCAATTGGACAATTCCAAAGATGGGATTTTATTGACTGTCAGCAAAATGAACACCGTGAAATCAATAAAGCCTGCTGTTCACTCCCATATTAAAAACCAAATGCTAGCATAACCAACAATGACCTTAACTTCCATGATTTCCTACTACACTCAACTTTCAGCTACTGGAACTGAGTGTGAAGCATGTCCTGTCTGGTTTGTAGCATCCAATATAGCTGAGCTCTGTTTTGCACAAGTGAAATTTCTCCTCTTCTTCTGAAGATAGTTCCCATTCTGTCAGCTCCTCATGCATCAATCATATTGCCTTGTTGCCGCCTCTTAACATGATGCGGCGCATTCTGTCTGGCCTACACAACCAGTCCAAACAATGAAACAACATCTTCAGCCCAATCATCTGCTCCAACACAGCAATGACCGAAGCATGTGAATCATTATATCTGTGTTCCACAATGGTCAGGGAATTGGTCAATAGTTTCATGAATCATTGTGCCAGTGGGTAGCAGATCACAGATTACCTGAACATAAACTGAATGGAACACCCTGCTGTTGATGAGTTCTGCAGCATTACGATACCGTCCTCTCAATGCTACATGAGTACAGACCATGCCATCCAGCACCTGTGAGAAGCCAACTATATTGCCAAATTCTACATCCAGTCTGCAGTACTAACCTTATCATAAGGAAACAACAACTGTGTGATTTCATACAGAAGGCATCGGTCACTATCCTGATGCATTTGTGACTGCATGATTGAGAGACCCATACAGGTCACCCGTTGCTCCCCTGAATTCAATGCGGATGTCACCTTCACAACAATTGGAAATAGATGGCCTCTCACTCCCCCAGCCATTAGGTCACATTCCAGCAATTGACACAGTTCCATTATGGTGTCCTGAGACATTTGAACATTGTGCTTTATTCATCCACAGGAAATTGAGTCAGGTCAAAACTTCTGGTTCTACTGTAGCACTGATGTATCCTAAGGAACCATGTATTGTTCCTCAGCCCTTGAGACAGCTTGCTGTTGGGACCGTGGTCATTCTGCTTCCACCTTTGCCTTCTAAACAAGGCAGCCACAGTGACCAACATTCCACCAGCCACTGGGTATATCTCTCTTGCCATCATTGAACTATATTGAGATAAACAGGCTCTGAGAATGTTAAGTGATGACGTATCCTGTGGATGAGATGGTACACACATCTCGGTACAATGAGACATGTGGCATCCTGATACCTGTGTCTCCATTATTCATTCAGCTTCAGCCTTGTCCAAGTGGTACAGGTGCCATCGCTGCTGAATGTCCAACACATAACATCAAAAGGAGAGAGTTTGCTGTGCTATGAACCCCTTTCCAACCCAGGACCACATCAACTATCAAAATATCATTGAGAGATTCAAGATGGCTGCAGTCTGAACAGTCTGCTGTGTTGACTCAGTGGGCCCTTTTAAATTAAGATTTAACAGATCTGGAGCTGAAATGAAGACATCCAAGGGAAGGGAGCACAGTAGGCACTCCCCTACTATGTCAGGCACACCGCAGCCGTTACCCCGACTCCTGTGGTGGCACCCTTAGGTTCAGTGGAGCAACAGCATTTACTCACGGAGTTCACAGAATACCATTAAAAAATCAGGGAAGCGCTGGAACCAATTAGTACCATGCTAACAAGGCAAGAGCAGGAGACCTGGGCTTTGGATCAGTGTGTAGAAGTGGTGGAAAAGAGGACCGTAGCCTTCGAGGCCACGATGGAGATCTCCAAGGGGTAGGTCTGATCCTTGGAAGGCAAGGTTCTGGCCTTGCAGGAATAAATAGATGACCTCAAAAATCGAGGTCGGAGAAAAAAATCTACAGATCTTGGTCTCACTGGAGTGTGAAGAAGGTGAAAAACTCTGATTTTCTCGAGAGGTGGCTTCCGAAGTTGCTGGGGCTGGAGATTGAGTTGAGTTGGGCTGGGTGAGTGTGGAATGCGCCCAGCGCCCCTGCCCGGTCCTAGTGCAACTCCAGCATTACAATGAAAAGCAATTAATAATAGAAACAGCCAGAAGACTGGGAGGAGATCCATAGACTTTGGCTTAGAATGGTTCGAAGATAATGTTTTCTCATGACTTTTCTGGCGCCATAATTAAGAAAAGAAAGACCTTTGATGATGTAAAGAAAAAATTAAGAGATTTAACCATTCAATATTCTCTGAAGTACCTGGCAATGCTACGTTTCAATTATGGGGGACCTGTCTTCAACTTTGACTTGGCGGAAAGGTCAAAAATTTTTGAACTTTGGCCAAGGGGGAAGGAGGGAAGGATGCGTGCAGTCAATGGCATAATGTAATTTTTTTATCTTCCTTCTCTTTGGCCTTTTCCCTTTTGGGGTCTTGGGCCTTATAGAGTTGGAATTGCTTTGGTGTAAATTCCAGAATGTTTTATATCTGTTTGGTGGTTATTAGTTATTCTACTGTTTGTTTTGCTGGGTGAGGGGTGGTTGCACTTTTCATGTAAAGATGTGTGGGGTTGAGATGTGGATGGGGAGGGGTGGGCATTCATTATTAACTTGTAGGAGTGCAAATAATATTTTTTTCCCTACTGCCTGGGTTTGGGGCGCGACCTTAACCGGAAGGTGCCAGGATGGTTCTGAGGTTGGGAGTGAATGCCCCCTTGGGCAAGGGGGAGATCGCTGGAGATTTGTGATTTTTGTGTTTATTTGTTCAAGTTAGAAGTAGAGGTTAGTTTTTTAGTTTTTGTAGTTTTGGTAGAGCTTGTAGGAATAGTCCTTAGATTTAATAAAGTTTGTTTTTTCTTCAGTCGTCGCACATTGAATGGGCTTCTTCCTATCGGGGGACTGCGGGCTGTAGTGTACGGTCATGGCTAGTGATCTGTTCAGGTGGTGCACCTGGAAGATAAAGGGGTGCCACTCCCCCATTAAAAGGAAAAAGGTGCTCTCAAATCTTAGGAAAGGAAGGGTTAGCATCGCGCTGTTGCAAGAGACACATTTGACTGATGGGAAACATCTGAAGTTACAGCAGGAGGGGTATGATAGGGTGTTCTTTTCCACCTTTAACTCCAAAAGCAAAGGAGTGGCCATACTGGTACGAAGGAACCTCCCATTTCAGGTGACAGATCAAAGCAAGGATGAGAATGGATGGATCATCATTCTCAAGGCACTGACACATGGAGAAGAGTATGGCATCCCGAACATTGACTGTCCCCTGGCACATTCTCTCCAATCTTTAGTTGATGCAGTCTCTAAACTAATGGCTCTTGGGATGCGCTGTACGATTATAGGAGGAGACTTTAATTGTCTCATGGACCCTGGGGTAGACAGGATGCCAAGAGGGCTGTTGGGTACACCATGGCAGTCTAGACAGTTAGTGGACTTGTGTGAGGAGCTAGGGCCAGTGAGTGTGTGGATGTGCCTCCACCCGAATAGGAGGAACTTTACCTTTTACTCCAACCTGATCAAGTGCCACATAAGAATTGATATGTTCTTTGTTCCGTCAGTTTGTTTGGACTTGGTGTTGGCCTGCCAGATTGGAAACATAACTATTTCAGACCATGTGGAAGTATAGTTAGATATTAAGACCAAAGATAGGTGATAGACACGTGGCACTGGCGCATGGATCCGTTTATGTTGAAGGATGACAAATTGGTACAGTATATCACAAAGGAGTTTAGGGTTTTTTGGGACATGAATCGGGGTGCGGCCAGTAATCCATCAGTGCTCTGGGAAACCACCAAAACACTTTTAAGGAGTATGCTTATTTAATACTTGACAATGAGAGGAGAGCAGCAGCGGATACTTGAGGCCCGGCTGAAGGCAGCCGAACCGGCATATTATACCAGACCACCCATGGTCAAGTCACAACAGGTCACGGCTCTCCAGGCTGCTCTGGACACAACATTCATAACAAGTGGCGAATAGAGGGGTGTCCTTTGCAAAGCTAAGGCTGTTTGAATATGGGGATAATCCAGGTAGATACTTGGATTACCTGGCTAGAAAGAAAAGTGCTCCACAGTCCATTGTGTCTATTAAGGAGAGAACTGGCAATGTCACTCATGAACAGATTCTGGGAGTTCTATGCAGAGTTATAACGGTCGGAGGGCTGTGGGGATGGAGAAGTGCGAATGGAATCCTTTTTTGAAAACTTGGGCCTCCTGGTATAAACGCAGACCATGTCTCCCTTTTAAATGCACCTCTGACAGTACAGAAAGTGTAAGAGGCAGTTAGGCAGCCAGTCCAGTCGGGTTCCCGAGTGAATTTTACAAGGCGTTCATACACATGTTAGCTGAACCACTGCTGGAGATGTATAGTCATTCATACAGCCAGGACTGCCTTCCGCCCTCTCTTAAGGAGGCTAATAGCTCCTTTATTTTAAAGAAAGGGAAAGACCCCAAGAATTGCGCATCATATAGACCCATCTCGCTGTTGAATGTGGATTTTAAAATCCTATCATAGGTCTTGGCTCAGAGGTTGAAGAAGGTGCTGCCCGTTATTATAAAAGAGGACCAGATGGGTTTTATCAAGGGCCGCAACTTCTCCAATAATATCAGGCAGGTGTTGCATATAGTGCAAATATGTCAGCAGCGAATGATTCCGGGTTTGGTGTTATCCCTGGAAGCAGAAAAGGCTTTTGATTAAGTGGAATGGTCATATCTCTCTGCTGTTCTAGATCATTTTGGTCTGGGAGGGGCCTTCGCCAGGTGGGTAGCAGTGTTATATAAAGGCTCCAAGGCAGCGGTTATCACGAATGGGGTTAAATCGAGCAATTTTGATGTGGAGAGGGGCAACCGACAGGGATGTCCCCTGTCACCGGTACTGCTTACCTTGGTACTTGAACCACTGGCAGAGGCTGTCCGAAAGCACCCTGAAATAATGGCACCAAAGTTGGGAGTTGGGGAACACAAAATCACTCTCTCTGCAGATGATGTCCTTCTGTTTTTGGCGAACCCTGAAAAGTCCATACCCCAGCTAATACAAAAAAATTAAATTATTCAGCAGCTTTTCAGAATGGAGGTTAAGTTTCACAAAATCGGAATTCATGCCCATGGAGGGATTTGTGGAAGTACCGAAGCTGGAGTACGGAATGGAGTTTCCTTTTAGATGATCACAGAAAGGTTTTCTCTACCTGGGAATTTTTATTACCCCTTACTTCTGGCAACTGTACAGAGCTAACTTTTTGTGCAACAGTTTGATAGAATAAAGCAGGACTTGCAGTGATAGGAGGGACTACCCATGTCATGGCTAAGCTGTATAGCCTTGATTAAAATGAATATGCTTCCTCGGTTATTATATCCTATTAGGATGTTCCCGTTATCATTACCCAAACAGGTGCTGCAGAGGTTTACGGGATGGCTTGGATCATTTATTTGGTGCCATAGGTGCCCCCTAATTAAATTTACCAAGTTGCATCTTCAGCAGGATATGGCAGGGGTGGACCTCCCAGATCTGAAGAGACACCAAGTGGGCACCCTGTTGTCATATGTAGGCAAATGGGTGCGCAATGACTCAAAGGCGATATGGCTTGATGTAGAGGCCTCGCAGGTAAGATGTTCCCTTCATAAATTTGCTGTTCATGGATAAGATGAGATCAGTAGCTGAGCACTGTGAGAGTCCAATTATCATAAATACGGTAAAAGCATGGTGGATAATGCGGCAGGGTGAGGGCAATTTGCTTACGATCTTGCCGATCACCCGTTTTGTGGGAGCCCCAGGATTTAGACCAGGGTCAATGGACTCCGGCATCAGAAATGGGAGGGTAAATGAATTTCCTGTCTGGGAGATTTATTTGAGGGAGAGGTCTTGATGTCTTTCAGCCAATTAGGTCAGAAATACGGAATCCCTAATAAGGACCTTTTCTGATATTTCCAGGTTAGGGATTACATACAGAAGGAGGCCACGCTCTTGGCCCCAGCTCTACAAGCCGGATGTAGAACGAAGAGTGCTCCAACGTGGGTGTGCTCTCTCAGTTAGTACCATTTATCACCTGCAGAAAGGGAATGTCTTGGGGGATATGGAGATTTGGAATCAACAGTTAGGGGAAGAAATCTCATCAGAAACATGGGAGGATATATGGGGAAATTAAAGAAAATTTCAGTATGTAATAAGGCGCAAGCGATTCAATTGAAGATCCAACACAGGGCCCATATGGCACCAGAGAGGTTAGCAAAGTTTAAGAAAGGATCTTCCCCGAAATATCCCAAATGTAAAAACATTATTGACACCCTTACACATCACTTTTGGTCCTGTTACAAGATCCACGGATACTGGGGGTCCATAGTGAATGAGTTGGAGAGGATTCTGGGAGTGAAAGTTGGGGGGGATCTGGTGTCCATCCTTGTGGGACAACCAAATTTGCCCACTTTGGGTGAGCATGGGAAGAGGTTATTCAATATTCTTACACTCTGTACAAGGAAGAACACCCTAATAAATTGGATATCAGAAAAGCCTCCAGGTCTTGCAGGGTGGCACAGACTTGTGATGGAGCACATCCCTCAAGATTACCTGACAAGTATGTTATGCCATGGAATGAAGCAATTTTATATGACATGGCAGCCCTTTCTAAATTACATAGACAAGGATCTGTCGGCGGTATTGATTAGGGCCTTTAAATAGCCACGACGGCCGTGTATGGTGGTCTGGGGACCCCGGGGGTAGCAGGGTGGGGGCCTAGAAAATATGAGTATAATAACTGTTTCTCCTATAGATGGGAGCCTTGTTGGAGATGCTGCAGGTGAAGTAATGTAGTAGCACAACATAGTGTAATTTAATTTTCATGGATTGTAATTTAATTTAATGTTATTTTATTTAATTTGAGTTTATAATAATTTGGGTTGTTAAGTAAATATGAGATGACTGCATCTTGAAGAATAGCAGGCAGTTTATTGTCAACGTTACTGTAATATAACATAATAGTATATTATTTCTACTTTTCTGTACTTTTGCACTTTTATAACTTTGTTCTTTTGTAAAAGAGTGAAATTTTTTTTTCAATAAATATATACATAAAAAAATATACATATCATTGCATCCAGAATAGACCATCATTAAACTTACATCATGTGATGAAGTGATGGTCTCGGCCTCCCACAGCACCACTGGAAGCTGCACATTTGTCCAGCATTGGCCTCTTTTTAAGTCACTACTGTTAACTTTAGTATCATTGAGATACCAGTGTTCAATTTGCAAAGGACCAATGGCTTATGGCAAATTGCTTTTGCCCATATTTGAACTGTAAGCCTGTTCACTCTGCACACTTTGCAAATAAAAACTGACATGATTGCAAATTAAATGCAGCTCCAGTTTGCAAGTGCAGGCTTCCCTGTTCTCGTACCCAGCATATGTGGAACCTGTTTTCACACATCAAATTGACACTGACTTGTCCCAGCCATTTTCCATTGGCATTTCACATGTAGATAAGAGCAAAGGATGCCAGGCAACTCAGCTCTAGGTGGATACCAGTTCACCAGATACACCCCCACCCAGAATCTCTATGTCCCCTTTCACCTTGTACCACCATGACAGCCCACTTCACCCTATCTCCTCCATTAGTGAGTCACCACATTGAACTTTGCATCCAACTTTCCCCCAAGGCATGTGATTACACCTTCCTGATGTCTATCATGGTCTTGTAGGCCTCAACTGTGGGGGCCAGATAATCACCCCCTTCTGTAACCTACTATGCCCTCAAATGCTATACTCTATTACTCCTTCAACACCTTGTCTTTTACCCTGTGACCATCTTTGTTCCCAACTTAACATACACCTTGTTATTTTCTTCATCTACCCCCACAGCCCTACCTGCCCCATCACCTTCAAGTAGTGAGGTCCCATTTAACCCTATCCATATTGATATGAAACCTTTATTTCCTTAGGCTTTTGAGTTGCTACCATTTTTGAGACCAAAAGAGATATAAGGGTGGGGGAGAAGAGTGACGTAAGAGGTGGTTTAGCCAAAAGTAAGCTACAAAAAAATTGAAATGAACTATCTGAAAAGGAGAGATTGTCACCCAGCTGTGTTTGGGAATTAGATTGGTTCTTGAGAAATTAGTCGATGAAACTCAGGGAAGGTGCGCAAAAAATACAAGTAGTCTTGATTCATGAAATGTGAAACCCAATGACCCTGTCAGTCATGATCAGGTTCATTAAAATATCCAGTGAGTATGTCATTAAACTGCTTAAAAGGGACCTGAGGGGCAACTTTTTCACAAAGAGGGTGGTGTGTAGATGGAATGAACTGCCAGAGGAAGTGATAGATACAGGTGCAGTTACAACTTTTAAAAGACATTTGGATAAGTACATGCATAGGAAAAGTTTAGAGTGATATAAACAAATGGGAGTGGTTCAGTTTGGAAAACCTGGTCAGCATGGATGAGTTGGGACAAGAGGCCTGTTTCCTTACTGCATGACCCTATGGTCAGTAAGGGCTACACAGGACGCAGCCTGTGGCAAAGTCTATCCCGTGTGAAATTCATTTACAATGGTGTACTGCCACTCCAAATGATGCTATGTGAATTAATTCATCCAACCCATGGGTCTAAAGTTAATTTTTTTTCTCTCTATAAGGCAGGCCACAATTGTCATGTCTCAACTCCAGCTTTCTGAAAGAAAGCTCTCTAATTTTCATATCTCAGTGATCTGAAAATGATCCATTCCAACAGTAACTGGCAAGACTAGTTCTAAAAATACCATCATGATGGATCAAACATTTACAAGAAATGTTCAGGAACAATTCACTGTCTGCTGAGATTCCACAGCTTGTCTATTCCTTTTTGCCTCCAAGCTTGATATCATGACCAAAAAATCACATCATTACCAAGGTCTTTAAGATTAGATTCCCTCCAGTGTGGAAACAGGCACTTCGGCCCAACCAGTCCACACCGACCCTCTGAAGAGTAACCCACCCAGACCCATCTTCCTCTGACTAATGCACCTAACACTATGGGCAATTTAGTATGGCCAATTCACCTAACCTGCACATCTTTGGACTGTGGGACGAAACTGGAGCACCTGGAGGAAACCCACGCAGACACAGGGAGAATGTGCAAACTCCACACTGACAGTCACCCAAGGCTGGAATCGAACCAGGGATCCTGGTGCTGTGAGGCAGCAGTGCTAACTACTGAGCTACTGTGCCCTCCCCCCCCAAAGCGTGGCAATTCCACCCGGTCACCCAAGGCTGAATTTGAACCCAAGTCCCTGGCACTGTGAGGCACCAGTGCTCACCATGTTGCTCAGTTAAAATGGAACGCATTGCCCAACATGGGGCTCGAGCTCACGACCCTGTGATTACAAGTCACATGCTCTATTAACTGAGCTAGCCAGGCTTCAGTCCTAAATCACTGCAGTGATATTCATTTGCATACAAATTGTAAATTCAGGAACTTAATGATGTGTAATGAATGTCAGTGGGGCATTTCAACATAAAATGGCAATTTGATTTTTATTTCAAGACTTTGGGCAGATTTGTACACATACTCTTGCAATTTACAATGAAACAGAACTCAAGGCGCATTTGTTTATCTGAAATTACTGGATCTTTTTCAAAATAATAAGGTCAACTGCGATTAACATGTTATGTTGCAGGTATATTGGAAAGAGCAGTCATTAGTGACTGCCTCAGTGAGTGAATGATTGAATCAAACACTGAAAGTTCTAAAGAAGCTCATCAAGGCTGGCAGCATCTGTAGAGAGAGAAACAGAATAATTAATGTTCCAAGTTCAATCAAGCTCTTCATCAGAACTGAAATAGGTTAGAATTTTTAAAATATTCTTTTGACAGAGGTGGAGGAGGAGCAAAGTGAACAGATGATGGAGCAAAAATGAAGGGATTGTTGGTGGTGGAAGAGAAAAAAAGGATGTAAAATGTGGGTAGATAAATGTGTAAATATGAGAGAATTTGTCCATTCTACTGAGAGCAAAGTAAACAAGATAAGCTGTATAGTGGTTTGTGGGGAAGCAATGTAAGAAAAATGGAGACCAGATGTCATATGGTCAGACTCTTAAGTTGTGGAATTCAGCATTGAGTCCTAGAGGCTGTGAAGTGCCTAGGGACACTGGGCTTCTTTTATGACAGACCAGTAAGCAGTAGACACTTCCTGAGGAACCTTGGGCACTTCACCAGTGAAGATGACTTAAACCTCGTGCCACTGCATCACCAACAGCAGCCTTCAGGTATTAGGGATCATGGCAGGAGGTGAGCAATGACAAGAAGGTTTGAACGGGAAGCTGAATGGAAAATTCCTGGAATATTCCGCAACCAAATGAGGAGAGGTGATCCATTTCTCTTTCTTTGAAATTCCTTCTTGGTCAATCACAAGAAACATGTTTTACTTCTTTTTTAACAAGCAAATAAATTCAGTTAACCACACCAGGTAGAAAGGAGAGCCAATTCCAAGACTTTCTTCAGTGAAAGAAAGCGGGGTTTTATTATCTATTAAACTCAAGAAAAATAGGAAACCACAACAATCAACACATACACAACACAGGCAGTAAGCTTAAGAAAAGGAGGATTTCTCTACAAACAAAAATGTTCAGGCTGTTAGGGTTTAAAGCCCCTCAGTTGCAGGAATGAAACCTGAGTCTAAATGGTTCAGCTGTTTTCCTGGTTGACTGGCAAAGTTGCAGATTCCCTTTGTTTCTCAGTCAACCGTAGTTTCATCCAAGTTGCTTTCTCCCTGGGCACTGGTTTTTGAGGGTGCAAGAAAGAGAGAGAGAAACAAGCAAACAGAATGTCTTGCAGTTCTTGCTTACAAATCTGTTTTTCCTTTTCTCTGCTATTCAGAAACAACTGTTGATAAAGATTCATTTGTGTTTATCTGAGTCTGCTCCTTGACTTTCCAAGCTGAATATTCCACAGACAGCCTTTCACCTCACAGTGTAACTGCCAGGAAGATGGGTATCGAGTAGGAGGTACAGATCTCAGGTTCAATACATTTTTATAACAATGCTTATTTCAGCTCAGGTTGATACTTGTTTACTGATATTTTCATGGCTAGTCAGGTGACCACAGCAGCCAATTTAGGTCAATATGACCTCTTTTAAAACCATTTGTAATTTATGAAAGGTCTATTAAAACTATATTAAAATCAAATGTTGCAAGGTGAATATCGATAGGTCATGTTTACTACTATCATAGCAACACTTTAAAGCCTACTTTTTGATGATGGCCTTCAGTGGTCCCTTTAAGAATCTCTGATCAGTCAGGGAATCAAGGATTATGGGAAAAATGCAAGAAAGTTTGTATGAGAATTGTCAGATCAACCATGATCCTATTGAATTATAGAATCCCTACAATGTGGAAGCAGGCCATTTGGCCCATCGGGTCTACACAGACCCTCCAAGGAGCAAGCAACCGAGTCCCATGCAACCCCACCCCCCTTGTATTTCCTGTGGCTATTCCACATAACCTATATATCCCTTGACACTATGGATAATTTAGCATGGCCAATCTACCTAACCCATGCATCTTTGGACAGTGGGAGGAAACCAGAGCACCCAAAAAACCCACTTAGAAATGGGGAGAATGTGCAAACTCCACACAGACAGTCCCCTGAGGCTGGAATCAAACCCTGGTCCCTGGTACTGGAAGGCAGCAGTGCTAACCACTGAGCTACCATGTCAAATGGCAGAGCAAGTTTAAGGGTCTGAATGGCCTACTCCTGCTCCTATTTCGTGTGGTTTTATGGTCTTATGATTAAAAGAAAAGAGAGATAGGGAGATGTTTTGAGAAGAAATTCCATAACTTAAGGCCTGTCTAGCTGGGAGCACAGCCTCAGATGGTGCAGCAGTAATATGAACATATATACATATAAAGGGCTGAAAATGTGTTGCTGGAAAAGCGCAGCAGGTCAGGCGGCATCCAAGGAACAGGAGAATCGACGTTTCGGGCATAAGCCCTTCTTCAGGAATGAGGAAAGTGTGTCCAGCAGGCTAAGATAAAAGGTAGGGAGGAGGGACTTGGGGGAGGGGCGTCGGAAATGCGATAGGTGGAAAGAGGTCAAGGTGAGGGTGATAGGTCAGACTGGGGTGGGGGCGGAGAGGTCAGGAAGAAGCCGGAGTGGTTGGTCTGGGTGTCCCAGAGGTGTTCTCTGAAACGTTCCGCAAGTAGGCGGCCTGTCTCCCCATACACATATATCCAAGATACCAAGTTTGTAAGGCAATTGTTGCATGTCTGAATATAACATCATGCAGTGGGTGACCATGTGTAAGACAAGCTTTGAAACTTGGAAAATTGTTTCCAAAAATGAGGGGTCATGTTACACAACAAGAAGAAAACATGAATCTGCTACTGTTGCTGTAGTTGAGTGCTACTTTAAAATATAAAAAGAAATAACACCACAAATTCAAATTAAATCAATCAATCAAGTTTTACTTAATAAATAATATGTATTCATACTTTTGCCACTGTCTGATGACAAATTGCTGGAATTTGATCTTTGGGTCATTTCTATTGATCTACTGCTGCTTATCTTCTACAAAACAGTGACACTAACTAATCTGTTCTGAAAACTGGCAATTCTGATGAAAAAAAGATTCAAGATAAAAGGCTTCAGTTTAACAAAGTATCACTTCCCTATGTCTTTGGCTTGCTGGCAGAGTTTTTCAACATATTTTAAGAAATACTAAGCCTCATATAAAATATACCTCTGATGAATGGAATTATTTTCACATTATTTACTTGGGTTAAAATGTAAAGTCAGTCTCAAATGTAAATCAGACCAACTCTTGATAAATTCAATTGGTTTTCTGGATTTATGTCATTCAAAACAACTCATTCCACAAACTCCACTGTGGACTTTTTCCAGGAATTGTGCAACAAAGAAAATTCATTGGCAAAAAAATAGATATACAAACAAATCTTTCTGAAACTTATGAGAGTCTTACCAATGGAAGCCGTTGTTAATGCTGAAACAAAAAACTAATGTTGATTGTTCTGTTGAAGGATTCCATTTTCTAAGTTCTTTATTTCTCTCCAACCCAGGAAATTAATGTTTACCCTGAGCAGACCTGTTCAAACCAGTTTGAGATGTTTGGCAGGCTCCAGAAGAGCCATTAAAAGTGATCTGTCCATATAGGAAAACATGTGACTCACATTTATTCATCAATGGTTAGGAAAAATCATTATAAGCAATTCGTTAAACGGTTGCAGTTTTTGTTATAAAATTGTCAGAGAGATAGGAAAGTTCCATTAACTCTGAGAGAAAACACATATTTCTTTTAAATGATTTTGTGTGCCAAAACTGTTCGGATATTTTTCAGCCAAAGTATATCTGATGATTTCTATGAAGCAGCTCTTAATACTTGATCAGTTTAGATTTGGAAATTGTACACGTCTAATTATCGTACTTAAGTTGCATATTTTACAGACCCTGACATTGATGCACGTATTTGGGTTGCACAAGTAAACATTAACAGCTCACAATACCCCAGCTCAAGAGCTGATTGAATCTGGATGTGGGATTTTATCTATTTTATTTTATGTTATCTTGTTACGATTTTTCCAGCTCAAATATTAAGCTATCAAAAGTGCATCAAGAAAGCATTACTTGGAACTGAACACTGTTAAAACCCAGATTTGATTTCAAATTGGTGTCACTGGGTATTGTATATAGTTATGATTCTGTAGCAGAGCGTTATATGCTATTGAAAATTCTGATATTAATGTTGGGACTTCTAAGCTGTAAAATTCATGAGTGAAAATTGCTGAGGTATCCATTGACCTTTACATTAGAAGCTCTAGTTTATTTTTATTGTTAGCTGAAACTGTAGATGGGATACCCAAATAACTGGTTTGCAATGGTATGTACTTGGGATATCTCAATTAACTGGTTTGCAATGGTTTGTACATGGGATATCTCAATTAACTGGTTTGCAATGCAAAGGGATACTAGCAGGGTGGGTTCAATTCCCAAACTGGCTGAGGCTACCATGAAAGACTCTCCTTCTCAACCCCTCCCCTTGGAGGCATGGTGACCCTCAGGTTAATCCATTACCAGTTTTGTGTGGTATCTCTCTCTCTCTCTCTCTCTCTCTACTAGGAGGTCAGCCCTATAACCTGGTAAGACTTTATCTTATATGCACAACATTTAAAAGGCACATAGATAAGTACACAAATAGGAAAGGTTTGGCCAGGAGCAAGCAGGTAGGACTGGTTTAGTTTGGGATTATGTACGGCATGGGCTGGTTTGACCGAAGGGTCTGTTTCCATGCTGTATGACTCTGAGACTCAATGATGGCATGCTACAGAGCAGCATATTTCAAGTGGCATTGGGTCCAATATCTTCATAGAAAACTAACAAAAGGTGACTGAGGTCACAGCAATAGCGCAAACTACTTAAGAGACTCATCTACATCTTCATTAAACCCTATCTCTACAACCACTTCGCAACATATTAACCAGGTTTCTCTCCACAGATGCTACCTGCCTTACTGAGATTTTCCAGTGTTTTTCCAACTTGGCTTTAAAATATTTGTTCAGAGTTCTAATTTTTCAACTTTGAACTGCAGATTGTTAAAGAGATAGAAAAATATCCTGTGCAGATGTTGGTACTGCTTGACATTAGTTATACAACCTCTAATTAAACCTATGTAGCACTTTTTAGCATCATAACACATCCCAAGGCACTTCACAGGAATGTTATAAAACAAGATATGATACTTGATTCACATGAGGAGATATTAGATCAGCTGACCAATAACTTGGCCAAAAAAGTACATATTGAGGAGCATCTTAAAAATAGAAAGTGAGGTTGACAAATAGAATAGAAAGTGAATTCAAAAGGTAGAGAGGTGTGGAGAGGAAATTCCTATGCTTGAGGACTAAGCATTGGAAAGCGTGATTGTCAATGATACAGTTAATATCAGGCTGCTAAAGAGCTCACTATTAGAGGAATGCAGAGGTCTTGGAAGGTTGTGGTTGTGGAGGTAGTTTCAGAGATAGGGAAGGGCAAAGCCATGGAGGGATTTGAAAGTAAAGATGAGAATTCATGGAAAGTTCTTCACAGGTTCAAATGTGATACTGAGTTTGCAAACAATCTGCTTTAAACTCAATGCTGCTAAGAATCAGTAGGGAGGGAATGGAGTTTTGAGCAATGACCAAAATCAATGGCTCAGTCTCTCTAATATACAATTAAATATGATGGCAATGTTTGCAGGGAAGTTATAGAACAAAATTGACAGGGATAAGGAAAAGAAATTGGAAATCTGAAGCAGCAAAGTGTGGAAATACCTAGCTGGTTAATCAGCTCTTTAAAAAAAAATCAACATTTTTGTAATGTATTTTTCAGCAAATTCTTCGGAGCATTGCTTTGGCACTACGGTAGTTCAAGCAGAGGTAATTTAACAATTTAATGATGATGAATTAAATACTGGAAGAAGAGGAAGTTACAATGCTAAAGAGAGAGAGTAAGGCAGTGGGGTGAGTCCCAAATCTAATGAACAGCCAGCTAAGATATAATGGAATGAACAGCCTTTCTTTGAGTGAGCAATGTCTATAGTCTACAAAATGAATACCTGAACATAGAATTCAAAGCCATTCTGTTGTTGCATTTATAGATAATTGGTAACACTGTCTAAAAGCCAGGCCAGGACAGACAATTGTTGCGCATTGGCACTGTCACGAACAGGAGATCTTGGTTTGAGTCCCACCTCCTCTGAGTAGGCTGTTTTTTTTAAAGAAGGCACTTGTGCTGCAGTGTTAGTGTCCTTATCTCTGAGCCAAGAGACCTGGGTTCAAGTCCTACCTGCTCTAGATGTGTGTCATGACATCTCTGAACAGGTTGATGAGAAAATATTTTCGAAACGAGCCAGAGTCGGCTTAATATTTTTCCTTCAGAACTGAATGATTCTATAATAACCAACAAAGGAAAAAACAAAAGTAGAAAAATAAAGCACAAATAAAGGTGTGAATGCTACATTTCCCAAAATAATCTTCCCTAAATGTCGATAGATGGAATGGTGAAGAGCACAACTGCAAATTTCAAGGTTTAGATCAACCTTTTATCCCTCACAGGAACAGAAATAGGCTATTTTACCTCTCAACATTGTTCTAGTGTTTACTCAGAACCTGGCTGAGCAGCCCATCATTAGATTCCTTTAGATCTCCATTGTCTGGTTCAATCATAACAAATTCAGAAGCAGCTTTTTGCTCCAGCCTCCCTCCCAGGAGTTGACATCTGAGGAGGAGGAGGAGGAGAGACTGACCAGAGATTGTCATCTGCCAGGATCTCTCTCCCTGCTGCTTTGTCTGCTGCTGTGAAGTCTCTCGGCACACAGTCACACTCACATCGCCAGGAGATCACACAGTCACACTCACATCGCCAGGAGATCACACACGCACACTCACATCGCCAGGAGATCACACAGTCACACTCACATCGCCAGAAGGTCTCACAGTCACACTCATATCACCAGGAGATCACACAGGCACAATGGGTGCAGGAAGCCAGTTTCTTCCATTCAACAGATTTTACAGGTCTTTCTACAATTCCATGCGTTTTGTTAACACAAATTCACTGTAACCTAGTTGACAAATTCGGGACACTGTTTCTAAAGCATAATCTTTTAAAACGTGTGTGAGCTGTAACACAATTTCATCACAAACACTTTAAGCGTTGTTTCTGGAGAGCGATTTTTCTATAATGTGGGGTTGCACAAGAGTGCAACCATTGTGTTATAGAAGAACTAGCTGTATTTCTTTCAGAAAGCACACCTGGGAGCTAATGTCAATGATAAGGACTCTTGACCCTTTATGCAAATACCCTGTGAATTTGGGACAGGTAGAGGTTGGGCGATCTATTGGCTAAAATTCCCAATCTGCCCTATTTAGGTGGCCATGTAGGCCTCGAGGAATTTTAGTTCATTTTGTCTCCCTTTTGGCTTTCAGGGTCAGTATAAAACATGTCTGAGCAGTTTCAGTTCATACAAGAATCTTCAAATGATTCTACAGACAGAATTTCCAGCCTACTGGTTATTTGACTCTAAGAAGTGACATCCAGTTGGTGTGCAACTTGAAAGTTTATCGCATTGAAGTTGCATTGGGATAGCAGCTTTGCCAATGCTGCTTGAATGTCTTGATAAGCCCTTGATACTGATATTTCAAGTGTTAATTCTCTGTACATCAAGAAATCTTACTGTTCATGAATTGACAACTTATAGACATTAGAGTCATACAGCACGGAAACAAACCCTTCAGTCCAATCAATCCACGCCAAACATAATCCCAAACTAAATCAGTTCCACCTGTCTGTGCTTGGCCCACATCCCTCCAAACATTTGTTATTCATGTACTTACCAATATGTCTCTTAAACATTGTAGAGTCGGTTCTGATATAACATGATCGTTCCGTTCTCATGTGATCTCCTGTTCAAAGAACATTGCAAAATAGCAGCACCATTTAAACTAATGGGGCTGAAATCATAAGTTTTGAAAGTTTGCATTTTACAAATAACAGCCTAAAATTTTCAATTGTGTTAAAGCCAATTTGCGTTGAAGAAATATGCATTATTGCAGAACAGACTGTAACTATACCCCCATTCATCAGTCCCTCTGGAAGTTCGTTCCACACACGAACCACTCTGCGTAACCTCATGTCTTTTTAAAACTTTCCTCCTCTCACCTTAAAAATATGCACCCAATTCTTGAAATCATCCACCCTAGGTAAAAGACACCTGTCATTCATCTTATCTACACCCCTCATGATTTTATAAATCTTTGTAAGGTCACCCCTCAACCTCCAACACTCCAGTGAAAAATGTCCCAGCCAACTAACCTCTCCTTATAACTCAAACCCTCCATTCTTGACAACATGCTGATAAATCTTTTCTGAACCCTCTCCAGGGCAACCAGAACTGGACACAGTACTCCAGAAGAGGCCTCACCAAAGTCCTGTACAACCTCAACATAAAGTCCCAACTCCTACACTCAAAGGTCTGAGCAATGAAGGCAAGTGCTAAATGCCTCCTTAACCATCCTGTCTACATGTGACGCAAACTTCAAAGAATTACGTAGCTGAACCCCTAGGTCTCTCTGTTCTAAAACATTATCTAGGACCCTACTTAAAACAAGGTGTTTCCTTTTCTTGCACTCAGTTCAATAAGTAAACTTAAAAATAACTTCTGCCCTCAGGCTATATGCCTGACATGGAATGCATATTGTAAATTTCAAGCATATTACAAGAGGTACCTTACAGTGAAACATGTTATGCAGAAGCAAATTGAATTCTATTGCATTTTCTGTAATTTTCGATGTGAACTTTTTTTAATGTAGTTTTATAAGTGTTAGGATTAATCCAAGATACAATCACCAGACCAAAGGGCTGCTCTGTCTTTAGAGAGAGATGAATGGTGGTGGTTTAAACTGAGGGTCACCACACCTCAGCTGAGGAGTTAAGAAGGAGAATCCTTTATGGTAACCGCAGCTGGCAAAGGTAATTGAACTTACGCTGTCGATAATCACTCTGCATTGCAAACCAGCCAATTGAGCTAAGCCAACTCCCTAAAATAGAGTATCCATCAAAACTTAAAGAAGTGTTTTTTCCTTAAAGGCCTGAATGAGTAGGATATCTTCTCCTGGCGGCCTGAAAATATGTTTTGAGAAGTATGACATGAAAATCCCCAATACTTCTAAAATTTCACTTCATCAGGAGAAGGGCTATGCTCTGAAAGCTTGTGATTTCAAATAAATTTGTTGGACTATAACCTGGTGTCATGTGATTTCTGACTTTGTCCATCCCAATTCAACACTGACACCTCTGCACCATGTCCAACATTTCAGTGAGAGCATTGTATTTTACATTAATTAGACTACTTCTGCTTTGCAAATGTTGGTATTGATTTTTTTCCCACTTTCATGTGATGCTGCATCATTTTAAATTATTCCTTAATTATTCCATGAAGATTCCTATTAATTAAGTTGTGAGCTTTTATCTAGTCAATTTATTTGTGATAATCTTTACTCCTTTCATCTCTTCACTATCCTTTTATTCTTAAAAGAATTATTCATTAAAGGTTTACCAGTGAAAATGTTACATTTTTGTATATGGTTATTCCTTTCATCTCTGCCTTATTCTTTCAATTTTAAAAGAATTCATTGTACCATTTGCCAATAAAGATGTTTCATTTATCTAACTTTATGAGCATGATTTATTGTGGTTTCTAATGGCATTCATCTGATAAGGATCTTTGCCATCCATATCAACTGGATGCTTCTATCACTTCTCCTGTAATTAACATTTCACTTTCACACCCAGGTGAGATGTTGCCATGAGATTTTTAAGCTCATCTTTTCTATTAATTGACTATTGGGCTGGCACGGTGGCTCAGTGATTAGCACTGCTACCTCACAGCACCAGGTTCCTGGGTTTGATTCCTATCTCGGGCAACTGTTTGTGTGGAGTTTGCACATTCTTCCTGTGTCTGCATGGGTTTCCTCTGGGTACTCTGGGTTCCTCTCACAATCCAAAGATGTGCTGGTCAGGGGAACTGGTCATGGTAAATTGCCCATAGTGTTAGTCAGGGATAAATATAGATTAGGAGAATGGGTTACTATTTGGAGGGTCGGTTGTTGGGCTGAAGGGCCTGCTTTCATACTGATCTATTGATTATACTTCTTGCTGTTTGTGTTGATTAATTAATTAAATTAATTTAAAGTTATTTAATTAATAGCAAATATGTGTTTCTTCCATTTCCTTTTTGACATTTTTTTCCCTGCGATGACATTTTTCATGGCTCATTCCTACATAAATATTTATCTTGAATTGTGTTTAAAATCTATGTGTGCCTTACCAAATTAGTTTATATTTGTTTCTCAATCAAACCTACTGGATATCATTAAATAACCATCAATCGTGCAGCACTGAAAATCAGGAAAATGCAAGAAGCCAGAATTGGAGGAAGACTGAATCCTGCAAAGTCGGTGATCTGGAGGAGGTCACAGAGATAGGAAGCAGCAAAAACATTTAGAAATTTGTACTTAAGGATAAAATCAATGTATTGCCAGATCAGGAGCCAACATAGTTCACAAAGCACAGGAGCTTTGGGTGAAGGAAGCAGACCCAATGAGTTAGGTCACAAGCAGCAGACTTTTGGATGATTACATTTAATAGAGTGAAAAATGCAAGGAATGTGTTGTACTAGTCAAGACAAGAGGTAACAAAAACAATGATGAGAATTTCTGCAGCAAATGTGGTGACGCAGGGATGGATTTGGGGGACGTCACAGAGGTGGAAATTGGCCATCACCATGACGGACCCAGTCGGCATTCAAAAGATCAACTTGGCAGTAGATGGGACACCAACATTGTGAACAGGCATCGATTGGTTGTCATTGGATGGGATGGAGTTTCTGGCTCAGAAATAGAGTTTACAATGAGTCCCAAGAATAATGCCTCATTAATCTCCAGAGGAATCTCGATTATCTGAAGGACACGAGTGGGGAGTATTTCGTTTGGTTAATCGAATTCTGGATAATTCAATGCCAGATAACATAGTGTAGCCAAGCATCGGGACCTTGCGATCTTGCCGGATAATCCAATATTCAGATAATTGAATGCCGGTTAATCAAGGTTCCTCTATAGTTTGAAACAATATTTGTTCATCGAACAGTGAACATTTGGACAAGTAGTATAATGAATCAGAGGTTGGAGAAGCAATGGGGGAATTGGGATAGCAAGGTACAAAGTTAAAAATCACACAACACCAGGTTATAGTCCAACAGGTTTATTTGGAAGCACTAGCTTCATCAGTGGGGTGAATTTATACTTGCAGAATTACATTGTACTTTGCTCAAAAACTGCTTGAATCCATGTAAGATTCTGTAAATCTGTTTTTTAGATTAGAATCAGTCTGACCATTGTGGCACAGACAGCCTCACAGGGAGCTAACACCTTCAATACCTTATCAAGGCCGACACAACACCAATTGTTAAAGTGCACTTGAGAATGTAACTTTTAAAAAAAGTTTTGCCATTTACACATGAAAGAACTGAAACCAACGTGATCTTTCTAAAAGATGAGAGACTTAACAAACAATCCGGGTCTTTTTCAATATATAATTTCAGTTACATCACACTGTAAACTTTTGCTATAAATTCTGTCTTACAATCTTATTCTCCACAATCACCCTGATGAAGGAGCAGCGCTTCAAAAGCTAGTGCTTCCAAATAAACCTGTTAGACTATAACCTGGTGTTGTGTGATTTTTAATTTTGTACACCCCAGTCCAATACCGGCATCTTGAAATCAAGTTAGGAGTATGCATGAAGAATGACCACCACATAGATGAGAAATAGAGGAGCATGAAGGATTGATATTTGAGCAACTCCAAAAATAGTGAAATAAAAGAGAAAGTGCTAGACAAACTGAACAGGTCCGGTAGCATCTGTGACAAAGTTAAAAATCATACAATACCAGGTTATAGTCCAACAGGTTTATTTGGAAGCACTAGCTTTCAGAGCGCTGCTTCTTCATCAGGTAACTTGTGGAGCAAGATCATAAAACACAGAATTTATAGAACAAGATCATAGTGTCATGCAACTGATACAACATACTGAACAAACCTAAATCGCTGTTGTCTTTCATCTTTTAGATGGGTTGCAGGTTTAGATTTATTAATATGTAAACTCCAGAACTTCTTTCAAGTCACATTCCTATGATAACTTAAAGTTTTATAAGAAAAGGTGACATCTCAGTTCAGACAATGCATTAAAGGTGTGAGGTAACATCTGTCTGTATTCCAATCTTCAGTCAGACTGGTTCTATTTCCATAGTAGAAATTTTAAAGATGTCACATGGATTGACTGCTGACAGATTGTGCTTTTTGAGCAAAACAGAATATATAAACAAATACAATTCTGCATATGAAAATTCATCCATAGACTTATATGTGTATGTACGTGTATGTGAGGTAGAAATAGAGTGTGTGTGTGTATGCATGCTTGGTAGAGTGTGTGTGAAGTATGACGGAGTATAAGCCTATGAATGGGTATGCATGGGTACGAGTGTGTGGGGTATATGTGTGTGTGTCTGAGAGACAGCGTGTGTATGAAAGAGGGTCAATGTGACTGTGTGAGTACATAAGGGCGTGTGTGTATGTGAGCTTGTGTGTGAGTGTGTGTGTGAGACAGTGTATAGTGTAGTGGGGTCACCTGTAGTGTAACATGAACCCCAAGTATTAATGAATTGAAACCTGCAATGAGTTCTAAAATATGAAAGACTGAACAGCAATTTAGGTTTATTCAATATATCAGTTGCATGACACTATGATTTTGTGCTATAAAATCTGAGTCTTATGATCCGGCCCCACTAGCTATCTGATGAAGGAGCAATGCTCTGAAAGCTTGTGCATCCAAATAAACCTGTTGGAATATAACCTGGTGTTGTGTAATTTTTAACTTTGTCCATTCCAGTCCAACACTGGCACCTCCACATCATAGCACCTGTGAAGGGAGAAAGAGAGTTAACATTTGAGTCCAGTAGAACTCTACTTCAGAATGTAGCATTTTGCTTTTATCTGATGGTAATCATGTGTGAGATCAAAAAGAAGCCATCACAGATGATTCTCTAGCAACACAGAAGAAGTAGGAATGGAATCTCAGTCAACTTGACATCAGAAAAGAGGCAATGGAGAAAGACAGCACATGGCAAAGCAACATTAATTTTGGGAAGGATGAGGATGGATAGGTTATCATGGTCACAGTCACAGAAGTTTTGTTTGAGACTTGAATACAGGCTATTTCAGCACCATGGCAGGGAAATAAAACTGTTTGGACAAATGCAAACTCAGAGATAGAGGAAAGAGGGACATGGAATTAGGGCGAGGTTTTCAGAGAGATGGGAGTTTGAAGGTGGAGCAAATACAAACATGAGGACGAAGATGGCAGATTTGAAAGATTTGAAAGTAAGGAAGGCAGTATGTGGGAAGAAGGAACTGAAAACAATATCAGCTCAGGTGGGTTATCAGCTCATAGCATGGTTACAGCACAGAAGGAGGCTTTTCAACCTATCTTGTTCATAATAGTCTCTGTAAGATCAACTCAGCTGGTCCATTACCCTGACTTTTCCACATATTCCTGCAAACTAGTTTGCTTTTGGAGGATCCTGAGAAAAGAAGATTTTAATTATTTCCGTTTTATTTTAAGTAGAATAATTCATTGAACATGTTAGTGGTTTGAATTAGATATAAAATTGGCTCGATGGCAGACACAGAGAGTGATGGTGGTGGAGTGTTGTCTTTTGGACTGGAGACCTGTGACTGGCAGTGTCCAACAGGAATCAGGACTGGGTCTACTTTTGTGTATCATTTATAGAAATGATTTAGATGTGAATATAGGAGGCATGGTTAGTAAATACCTAAGATTACAAAGAGATCTTGATCAATTGTGTCAATGGGCTTTGGAGTGGCAGATGGAGTTTAATTTGGATGAATATGAGGTATTGTATTTTGGTAAAATGGTAGGACTTATACAATTAATGGTATGGCCCTGGGTATGTGTTGGAGATAAGAGGGGCTGAAGGGTTCAGGTACACAATTCCTTGAAATTTGCATTACAGGTAGA
The DNA here is from genome assembly GCF_004010195.1 of Chiloscyllium plagiosum. Lineage (NCBI taxonomy): Eukaryota > Metazoa > Chordata > Chondrichthyes > Orectolobiformes > Hemiscylliidae > Chiloscyllium > Chiloscyllium plagiosum. The sequence goes on from NC_057735.1 coordinate 16,786,605, forward strand.
CAGGGTGAGTAAGAGACATTTAGCATACTTGCCTTCATTGCTCAGATCTTTGAGTATCGAAGTTGGGACATCATATTGAGGCTGTATAGGACATTGTAAGGCCTCTCCTGAGTATTGTGTGCGGTGGATATTATTAAATTGGAGAGAGTTCAGAATAGATTTACCAGAATGTTGCTGGGATTGGAGAGTTTGATATATAAAGAAAGGCTGGATAGGCTGGGACTTTTTTTAACTGGAGCATAGGAGGTTGACAGGCGTCTTTCTAGAGGTTTATAAAATCACAAGGGGACTAGATAGCAAGAGTCTTTTCCTCAGTATGTGGGAGTTCAAAATTAGGGGGCATATTTTAGTGTGAAAGGAGAAAGTTTTATAAAGGACATAAGGGGAAATGTTTTTACGCAGAGTGGTTCGTGTATGGAACGAACTGCCTTAGGAAGTGGTGGATGCAAGTACAGTTACAACATTTCAAAGACACTTGGATAAGTACACAAATAGGAAAAGTTTGGAGTGATATGGGCCAATGCAGGCAGGTGGGACTAGTTTAGTTTGGATGCGTTGGAACAAAGCGTCTGTTTCCATGTTGCATGGCTCTGTGACTGCATGGCTACAACTCTCCAAAAGGTTCTCTTTATGGTTGCTGACTGTCGCATTGCATTCATATAATTTTCTGTTTTTGACTCAAGCTTCCAGGATTTTTATCTTATTATTTTAAAAGTTACTTCAAAAATTCACCAAGTGACATTTATATAGAACCAACTAGCAACATATGTATGTTTAAAAACTGGAATGTAGTTCTTATTTGCAAATATTACAAACAGTGCTGTGTTAATAACAGCATTGTAAAAATTAGAGCATAATTGCATTTTCCAGTTTTCAGCAAAATGTTGTTCCAATGAAATTCATGGCTGGTCATCCTGTATGGCTTCTGTCAACTTTTCTCAAGCAATCTGCTCCTCAGTTCATTAATGAATGAGTGAGTGAGTGAAAATAAACTAAGGGCCATAGGATGCATGTGATGTGGGTATATGACAGGCGTGAATGATCTCATGGACAAAGCGGCCAGGCAGAACAATACAAGTCCTAAGTTCCCTAAGCTCCATAGTAAAGTCCTTGATGGATGAACTGATGTATGAGCTTATTCAAAAGCAGTCATGACGAGATGATTGGGATGGTGGTTTGGGAATGCACAGTTGTGTGGACCAAATATGGAAAAGGATAGAGTCTGTGGAGCATCTGGGGACATTGTGGTGAAGACAAAGTTGTCTGAAAGCCTGGAGAAGTGTGCAGTGAACTGCTGCTGCAGATTATCGCTTTGGCGTTCATGTGGGAAATTGGTGCTGACTAGTGTCTCAGGGAAACAAGAGGAGAATTGGAAAATGCACAGAAATGAAGTGAGTTTAGCTACTAATAAGATACAAATGCATTCAAATAAGATAATGACCATTCATTGACGAGATTTTGAGCTCACTGTTTAAAGTCAAAGGGGAAACTGGAATTTTTTTGCTCAACATCGAAAATCTGATTTTTCCATTTTTGCCATTTTTTTCCAACTTTGTCATAATTGCCCATACTGTTCAAGGGAGGGGGGAAAATTTGTTCTTTCTGTTTGTATAAAATTCAGCTGTTTTGTAAATAGCATTATTCTATATAAAGATGAAGAATAAGTCATTTTACAAACCTTAGATGTACGTATAAAATCCAAATTGGGCAGACTATAATTAGACTTGCAATTTTAGTTTCCAGGAATAATGATTTGCTATTCATCAATGATATCAGTAACCACAAGCTGAATTAGAAAATCATTATGAAGAGGAGTTCAGATTGTTTTCATTCATGTGCTGTATATTTATCTCTGACAGGCCTACAGTCCTAGAGTAAGCAACACCCAGATTTTATCAAACCTGGGTTTTATGATTGTTAATACTCCACTCCTGCTCAGCTGGGTGGGAACCTCAAATTGAATAGTTGTTGACTGCAAAGCAGAAGTGTGTTCAAAAACAACTTTCATAACTCCCAAATTCTGCAACTGAGCTCTCATTGTGAAATAAGTCACTGTGCTATACAGAATGCCAAATGGGGTCCTGTTTTCAATACAATAACAGTGTTTTATCTGGATCTGGTCATCTACTTGACAGCTCATACTATAATTGCGTTGCTGCACAATATATTATTATTTTTGGCTTTGTAAATTACCCAGTCTGAACATCCGGTTGACTTGGAGGTGATGTATCTTGATTAACGTAACAGTAAATCCACTGAAAAGCATGTTCTCTTCCTAGCAACTGACCAAACTTGAGAATTTAAGATTACAAGCATTGTTTTTCTCTATTATACAGTCCAATATAATATTTTGTTTGAAAGATACTCACATGTGACAGCAATGTCCTACAAGATGGTAGTGTAGTGGTAATGTCTCTGGACTAGCAATCCAGAACCCTGGGCCAACGTTTTCTGAAGAAATTGATTTTAATTCCACTGTGGTAAATGGTGTAATTTGAATTCAATAAGATCTGGGAAGAAGAGTGGCCTGATGGTGTCTGTGTAATTATTGTCGGTTGTTGGGAAATCCCATCTAGTTCACTAATACCCTTTAGAGAAGGAAATCTGTCATCCTTATCTGGTCTGGTCTACATGTGACTCCAGACCCAAAGCAATATGGTTGACTCAATAGTCCTCAGAGTCAATGATAGGCAATAATGGCGTCGCCAATGATTGAAAAAGAGCTGGTAGGCACTTATTGGAAGTACTCCTGCTGTACCCTGTTTAATGCACAAATCTTTATCCATCTTTGGATCCTGATTAGCATTTGAATTGAACTTGATTCGAGAAGGCTGCTCCAACCACGCAGGGGATTCATTGCCTCTCTATTTTCTGAGGAAGCATTTCTAAGTCAAAGGTTCTTGACAAACAGGGATCACGAGGGACAGGTAAGAATATGGAGTAGGCCACAGTCAGATCAATCGTGATCTTATTGAATGTTGGAGCAGGCTCGAGGGGCTGAATGGCTCCTTCTGCTCTGAATTTACAAATGTGCATGTGTGTTCTGACTGGACTGAACTTGAGAAATGTTGAAAAATATTTTCTTAATGTCAGAGCTATAAAGGCACACAATCATCTTCTGCAGAACTGTCTAAAATAATTCTAAGAATTCAAAAGGGCATGGCTAACTAATCTGAGTTCAGAAGGTTTTGCAACTCGAGCTGACTGTGCAGAGACAAGCAAAAACAACTTCTCCAAAAAGCTCGACAAATGCTCTCTTTTGCTGTTTAACCTGTATTGATGGCAGTTTAGATCCTTTGAATGGATGCACTAGAGACATGAGAATGCAACACAAAATTAAGGACTGAACTTGAGTTGTTATGGTTATTATGAATATGTTTCATTTTCTGTTTCTGGCCACCAGGAAACATCGTTGAGAATTATATTATCAAAGGCAAATACTTTAATGTGTTAAGTTTATAAGAACTTGAAATATATACACCCACATTCAATTAACTGACATACCACTACACACTAAGGTTGTGATAGTTCTTGCCGTGTAATAGATTGATATTTCTCATACCTATGTTGTATGTGGTGATAAATTCTAGGTAAAGGAAGGAACAACTTCTTTTTGACAAGTCTTGCATAAACTCTCAAATTACAGCAATTGTATTTATAGTCCAACAGAAATGTTGATCTAAACATATATTCAGACGTCAGCTAAAAATGTTGCAGCTTTAGATTTATTAGGGTCTGTGCTGAATTCTTCAATTAACATCAAAGGAGCAGCAGCACCAGTGAGATTTTTAATGAGCTGCCATCCCTCATGTAAATACTTTATATGCAGTAGTTCCAGTGAGTTAAAATTGCTGATTGACTGTTTTCAAAAGAAGACAATGAAGTATTGCTTGCCAATGGCACTACCTCAGAAATTCATTTGTAAAATTTTGTACCATTCATGATACATGCTGACACATAAAACAGGGGATCTTGATTCTCATTTTATCCATTTTATTCCTATTGCATGTTCTATAATTTTTAATTATTCGATAGATAGTCAAGTTAAATCTGAGGTAGATAATTGCTGTTCAACATTTGTTCTGGTATTTTGCCCTAGGTTTCAATTTGCAGTCTATATTCTGTATCGATTTTCCTGATTAGATACCCATTGATTCAACATACTAGATGGATTCATTATGTAACATTTTTTGCCATTTAGTATTTACAGAAGAGTTAATTCAAATCTACTTAGATGTTGGCATTATGTACAGTAACTATAGGCCTGTGTTATTGTACAAACTGAATATATCTAAATATCAGAACTTTTGACAAGAGTTAGCATATTCGTGTTCAAAAATGAAGTATTAATCATTTAGGGATGTGCCTAGAGCAGGATCTTCCCAGGTACGGGGCATTGGTGGGAAAGTTGGGAAAATCCCATGAGGTAACCAGAGGAACTTCTTAAGCTTTCCAATCAAGTATTGAATGATGAGATAGGATTCTCAGTAGTAAACAGTGGAAGCCTATTTGCAGGAACTAGCATGCATTAACATCTCCCTATTACCCAATCTCATTTCATTAATATGAAGTTTTTCATTCTTCCATTCACTGGATAGAAACTAGATGGTGGATAGTTCCAACATCGAGGCCAGAGCCATAACCTGGTGACTCCAGCTCACTGCTTGCTCCTCTAGGTCTCCATCTTGAACACTAGTCACCAACATCGCAGGGCACCCTACATGGGCAGTGACTGCACACACACCCTGTCCATAGACCTTGGCATCAGACACATGCCTGTTTCTCTACAGCCTCATGGTCCATCTGTAAGCTACTTAAAATGTGGTTCTGCAATGTAATGCTGCATTTTGGAGTGCACAAGCATCTTTAATTGGAATGCTGCTGCCAGGTCATGTTGTACACAGGGACAGGCACCTAGCTCATGGATTTGAACAGGCTGCATCTCACACGCCCTGCTCCCGCTTGGATATATCTGACAACTTTGTAGTGATTGTAACGGGATCAGCCAGCTGGCCATCATATGAGTTCCCATCATATATTATGATTCAGCTGTTAATCATTTCATAGTATCGTAGCGTTCCTACAGTGTGGAAACAGGCCATTTGGCCCACCATGTCTACACTGACCCTCCAAAGAGTATCCCACCCAGACCCATTTCCCTACCCTATTTCTCTACATTTCCCCTGACTAATGCACCTATCCTACACATCGCTGGACACTAAACGCAGTTTACTCTGGCCAATTCACCTAATCTGCACATACAGTCATAGAGATGTACAGCATGGAACCAGACCCTTCGGTCCAACCCGTCCATGCCAACCAGATATTCCAACCCAATCTAGTCTCACCTGCCAGCACCCAGCCCATATCCCTCCAAACCCTTCCTATTCAAATACCCATCCAAATGCCTCTTAAATGTTGCAATTGTACCAACCTCCACAACTTCCTCTGGCAGCTCATTCCATACAGGTACCACCCTCTGTGTGAAAAAGTTGCCCCGTAGGTCTCTTTTATATCTTTCCCCTCTCACCCGAAACCTATGCCCTCTAGTTCTAGAATCCCTGACCCCAGAGAAAAGACTTTGCCTATTTATCATATCCATATCCCTCATAATTTTGTAAACCTCTTTAAGGTCACCTCTCAGCCTCCGACACTCCAGGGAAAACAGCCCCAGCCTGTTCAGCCTCTCACTATAGTTCAAATCCTCCAACCCTGACACAATCCTTGTAAATCTTTTCTGAACCCTTTCAAGTTTCACAACATCTTTCCGATAGGAAGGATCTTTGGACTGTGGGAGGAAACCGGAGCACCCAGAGGAAACCAACACTGACATGGAGAGAATGTTCAAACTCCGTACAGATAGTCGCCTGAGGCTGGGTTGAACCCGGGTCCATGGCACTGTGAGGCAGCAGTGCTAACCACTCAGCCACCGTGCCACCCAAACCTAGTCCATTCAGGGAGTGCCAGTTGACATAAAGGGATGAATACCAGGGATATTGAGTCCCTGAATGACAGACAGTGTGAAAATCAGTGGTTTAGTCAGGCTATGCACTTGTAAATAAAGGGTGATTGGTGATGGAATGCTACCTTTGAAGGCTTATTTCAAACTCTGTCTGGCTTGCCTTTTTGTACTTTGTCCCCTCAGCCAGATTGTAAAGTACTTTTGTGTTGCCTTGCCTTTTAGTGCAGACACAAAGCTTGTTATGGTTGTCAGCAGTGATCAGTCAATGGGTGGACATGCTGCTCTACAGTACATATTAAGCTATATCAATCTCACACCTGCAGCAATGCCAGCAGGAAAACACGCTGGATGTGCTTCAAGTGAAAACTATACCCCAGTATCAAAGGAGAATAGTCCTCTGTCAGGTCCAGGGGGACTCTGTCAGTCAAGGCGTCTCAATGCACAAAGTCAGGGGCATATTCTGACCTCTGTGAAGGGGCTCAGTTAACCACTTAGTGTGCTTATGGTTGGGCAGTGCATGTCACTACAGTCTGGGGTCCAGTGTAAACAGACTGGAGGTTCATTGTCCGTCTAGGGGCTGCACACACAGCAATAGGGTGTGGTCACAGATCGGCCTGTGCTGTCTGTCAGTTGAATTTGGTCAGCGAAGTGGGCAGTGATCAGTCCTGGGGGAGGTCAGCTCAATGAAGGTCAAGGAGTGAGGGTGGTATCGGTGGGTAAAGAAGTGGGACAAGTTAATTTTGGGGAGTGGAGGCAGTATGCTGGCATGTAGAGGGGGTAATAATCGTGACACGGAGAAACACAGTGTCAAATTAGGGGAAACGGACGTATTGGATGACAAGACATACAGTGGGTGCGAGTGTCATCGATGGTCACCATTGCTCTGGCAAAAGTGAGGACTCCAGATGCTGGAAATCAGAGACCTTCAGTCCTGATGAAGGGCTTTTGCCCGAAATGTCAATTTTCCTACTCCTTGGATGCTGCTGGACCTGCTGTGCCTTTCCAGTGCCGCTCTAATCTAGGCCACCACCCTGGCCTCACTGAGGGGGGCATTGCAGCACGATGGTGGACATCACTAAATTGTGGGGCTAGTTCTTAGTGGGTGTTGCTGAGGACTGAAGACATACGTCCATGTGATGTGTGGGATCCTGTGGAGGTTCAGCACTGATCGACAGGCCAGGGAGGAGTCAGGAAGAAGGGCACATGGAGGTTTGATTGGCCCCCTCTGTGCCAAATGCAAACTGTGCTCACTTCTATACTTACGCAGGCTGTGAATACGCAGACCAGTTGGAAATGGCTGTGACCACACCAGAGTTCACAGTGAGTGTTTCTTTTCCTGACAGGCTCTACCTGTGAGTGGCGTGAGGTCTTTCAAGGGACAACTGCATTCATTAAAGATTTCCCCGGTACAAGTTGAGGTCATGTGTCAACACAGAATTGTGCATGTGAAGTGCATCCAACCACACAGGATACATTTCCTGGGGTTCAAGTCCCACCTTCACCAGAGATGCGTCTTAGCATCTCTAGACAGTTTGATTAGAAAATATCTACAATTCCTGGCCACAAGAAACCTTGACAACATAATTGGCTGTTGCAGATCGAACATCGTCATCTCTCTGAAGCAGAAGTGGTCACCTTAAAAGTGACAGTAGCGGGTCACAATTCACAAAAAAAATTGAATGATTCTTATCGGCTGCAAGAAATAAGGGCAAGGGACTGATTTCCTGTCAGCTCAAATTGTTAATATTCAACAACATTCTTTTATGTGCAATTGTAATTGATTGGGAATGTAAGACTTGGAGAACAGAGTCTCAGTCCTTATACAGCCCATGCAGTTTTTTTATTATCTCAGAGCAGCAATAATTCTGAGGCATTGATGTAAGGTTCCTGTGTAAAAGTTTTATGTCAATCATTCCATGGCTCTCCATGTCAGAGTCCTCCATGTCCCACGGTATGGAGATACAGGGTATGAATAGGTTCTGCAACTTAACAGACTGGAGATGAATTAGTTAATTATACCTTTGTCAATGATAATTCATTAATGAGAGATGGCTAGTCTACCTTTCTGGTCACTTCCTCATATCCTATATACCCAACCACTTCTAGAAGAATACAGCGCAGTACAGGCCCTTTGGGCCTCGATGTTGCGCCGATCCAAGCCCACCTAACCTATACTAACCCACTATCCTCCATATACCTATCCAATGCCCACTTAAATGCCCATAAAGAGGGAGAGTCCACCACTGCTACTGGCAGGGCATTCCATGAACTTACGACTCGCTGAGTGAAGAACCTACCCCTAACTTCAGTCCTATATCTACCCCCCCTTAATTTAAAGCTATGCCCCCTTGTAATACCCGACTCCATACGCGGGAAAAGGTTCACACTGTCAACCCTATCTAACCCCCTAATCATCTTGTACACCTCAATCAAGTCACCCCTAAACCGTCTTTTCTCTAATGAAAACAGCCCCAAGTGTCTCAGTCTTTCCTCATACGATCTTCCTTCCATACCAGGCAACATCCTGGTAAACCTCCTCTGCACCCGTTCCAGTGTCTCCACGTCCTTCCTATAGTATGGCGACCAAAACTGCACACAATATTCCAGATGCGGCCGCACCAGAGTCTTATACAACTGCATCATGACCTCAGGACTCCGGAACTCAATTCCTCTACCAATAAAAGCCAGTACGCCATATGCCTTCCTCACCGCACTATTTACCTGGGTGGCAACTTTCAGAGATCTGTGTACATGGACACTTCTCTAGTTTGTGTAGGAAGAATGTAAATTTCTTTGGAGCCCATATTTTGCTGTTTGTTTAAGTCATGAAAAACATGCGTCTGAAAAGTGGCTTGTGTAGAAGTTATCTCACTGCAGTTACTGAGTAAAGACAAAACCATCAATAAATAACAAATAATCCAACAGTTTCTTTCCAGCTTTAAAGTTTTATTTAGTGTTTTGCTGAACAGTCAACACACTGTCACATTAGGAAATAGATTAGAGGGAATGGAATGAATGCATGTAACCAAAATGAATTTGCTTAAAAATGTATTGCTGGAAAAGCGCAGCAGGTCAGGCAGCATCAAAGGAACAGGAGAATCGACGTTTCGGGGATAAGCCTTTGATGCTGCCAGACCTGCTGCACTTTTCCAGCAACACATTTTTAAGCTCTGATCTCCAGCGTCTGCAGTCCTCACTTTCTCCTACCAAAATCAATTTACCAACCAAATGCCCTGAATCAAAGGCTGTTTATGATTAATCTCAGCCTTTTACTGCATTTGTTTGGACCAATGTCTCCAATAATAGGATATTCCAGTTCTGTTCAGTTGCTGAATGTGCAGTTTGCACCCTCTGGTGGAGAAAGGAAATTCCACATCTCGTGGTTGAATTGCGAGATTGTGGACTGAGACTTGCCAAGTCTCCATGAATTGAAGATCAATTAGCAGGACACGATTGTGTAGTCCTGGAGAAATATCACAGGCACATGAAAAATCACGGGTAAACAGGGTGTTTAAAAAGGCGTTTTGGTTCTCCTGCCATCATCAATCAAAGTACTGATACAGGAGGGGGGACATCATGTTACAGCTGTACAAAATATTGCTAAGACCACATTTGGAGTACTGTGTACAATTCTGATTGCCCTGCTATAGAAAGGATGTTATTAAACTGGAAAGGATGCAAACAAATTTTACAAGCAAGTTACTGAGACTGGAAGGTTTGAGTTATAAGGAGAGGCTGGATAGGTTGGGATTTTTCCCCAGGAGTGTAGGAGGTTTATAAAATTATGAAGGACATAGGTACGATATCTAAGATACGGTCTTTTTTCCCAGTGTAGAGGAGTCCAAAACTAGGTGAGAGGGAAAACATTTAAAATAGACCTGAACAGCAATTTTCACACACAGCATACATGGAATGAGTTGCCAGAGGAAGTGACAGAGGTGGGTAAAATTACAACATATAAAAGATATTTGGACAGGCACTTCTGGCTGTAACAGGTTGTGCTTTTTCTAAGGTATTTTAGATGTTGGAGGTGATTTCCTTGAATTCCAGGAGCAGCAATTACTGTCTTGAATGCTGTTGCATTGTTTTGAAATACTGGAGTGAAAAAAAACGTCAAAACAACACCACTTTTAAAAGGGAGAGGACAAAGTCAGCACATGGTCAGGTCCGTGCAGGACAGAGAGAAAAAAACCTGCACTGCTAACTGACACATCAGTGAACCTGCACAGTTACTGCCTTTGCTGTTTGAATTCATGTATCACTGGACTTGGGCGTGCGTCTAGGAAAATTAACAAACAGTGAAATTCACAACTCATCTTGGAGGAACCTGTTTGGGAAAGGTCACAGCACAGAAACAGATAAGCGCATAGTTTTAAGTATCACGTTGCTGTAAATCTACAGTAGTGAACAGAGTGGGTTCTTTCTTGATTACATGATTTATTGAAATACGTCTCTTGATTGAACTTAAATATATAAGCTGTAAGTATTAAATTAGCCTGGAGCAGTGTTTTATAGAGGAATAAGACAGTGATATTTTCTAGGTCTGCAGATTGAAAGAAGCAAAAATGGCCCTTAGTAGAGTGATATGTTCTTCTTGTCAGATGTGGGAGTTTAGGGAAGTTTACAGGTTACTGAGGATTATATCTGCAATAATTGCCATTGGTTGAGAATCCTTTCAGATCAAATGGATTGGTTGGAGTGATAAAGAGAGGCAATGACAAATCTACAAAAGCAAAGGGGTGTGAAAGATGGCAGTTATAGGAAGGGAGAAAAGGCACAGATACAGTCACATAGATGGGTTAACTCCAGGTAAGGTAGGAGAGGTAGGCAGGTAGTGCAGGAGTCTTCTGTGACTATCCCCATTTCAAACAAGTATAGTGTTTTGGAAAATGTAGGGGGTGATGGATTCATAGGGCAATGTAGCATGAACAGCCAAGTTTCTGGTATCAAAACTACTCTAATGCAATGAGGAGTATGAGGGGTTCCGAGAGTTCAATTGTGTTCGAGGACTCTCTAGTCCGAGGCACAGACAGATGTTTTTGTCGCCAGCAGTGAAAAATGGTGTGTTGCTTCCCTGGTGCCAGGATCAAGGATGTCTCAGAGAGGGTGCAGAATGTTCCCAAAGGAGAGAGGGCCCAGCAGGAGGTCATTGTACACATTTGAACCAATGACATAGGAAGGGAAAAGATTGAGATTCCAAAGGGAGATTACAGAGAGTTAGGCAGGAATTTAAAAAGGAGGTCCTCGAGAGTAGTAATATCAGGATTACTCCCAGTGCAATGAGCTAGTGAGGATAGGAATAGGAGGATAGAGCAGGTGAATGCATGGCTGAGGAGCTGGTGCAGGGGAGAAGGGTTCACATTTTTGGATGATTGGAATCTCGTCTGGAGTAGAAGTGACCTGTACAAGAAGGACGGATTGCACCTAAATTGGAAGGGGACTAATATACTGGCAGGGAGATTTGCTAGAGCTGCTCGGGAGGATTTAAACTAGTAAGGTGGGGGTGGGTGGGATCCAGGGAGATAGTGAGGAAAGAGATCAATCTGAGACTGGTACAGTTGAGAAAAGAAGCGAGTCAAACAGTCAGGACAGGCAGGGACAAAGCAGTGAACAAGATAGGACTGATAAATTAAACTGTATTTATTTCAATGCAAGGGTCTAACAGGGAAGGCAGATGAACTCAGGACATGGTTAGGAACATGGGACTGGGATATCATAGCAATTACTGAAGTGTGGCTCAGGGATGGACAGGACTGGCAGCTTAATGTTCCAGAATACAAATGCTACAGGAAGGACAGAAAGAGAGGCGAGATCGGATGGGCAGTGGTGTTTTTGATAAGCGATAGCATTACAGCTGTACTGAGGGAGGATATTCCCAGAAATACATCCAGGAAAGTTATTTGGGTGGACCTGAGAAATAAAAAAGGGATGATCACCTTATTGGGATTGTATTATAGACCCCCTAATAGTCAGAAGGAAATTGAGAAACAAATTTGTAAGGAGATCTCAGCTATCTGTAAGAATAATAGGGTAGTTATGGTAGGGGATTTTAACTTTCCAAACATAGACTGGGATGGCCACTCTGTTAAGGGTTTAGATGGAGGGGAATGTGTTAAGTGTGTACAAGATAATTTTCTGATTCAGTATGTGGATGTACCTACTAGAGAAGGTGAAAAACCTGACCTATTCTTGGGAAATAAGGCAGGGCAGGTGACTGAGTTGTCAGTGGAGGAGCACTTTGGGGCCAGTGACCATAATTCTATTATTTTTAAAATAGTGATGGAAAAGGATAGACCAGATCTAAAGGCTGAAGTTCTAAATTGAAGAAAGACCAATTTTGATGGTATTAGGCAAGAACTTTCAAAAGCTAATTGGGGGCAGATGTTCGCAGGTAAAGGGATGGCTGGAAAATGGGAAGCCTTCAGAATTGAGATAATGAGAATCCAGAGACAGTATGTTCTTGTTAGGGTGAAAGGAAAGGCTGGTAGGTATAGGGAATGCTGGATGACTAAAGAAATTGAAGGTTTGGTTAAGAAAAAGAAGGAAGCATATCTCAAGTATAGACAGGATAGATCGAGTGAATCCTTAGATGAGTATAAAGGCAGTTGGAGTATACTTCAGAGGGAAATCAGGAGGGCCAAAAGGGGACATGACATAGCTTTAGCAAATGAAGTTAAGGAGAATCCAAAGGGTGTTTACAAATACATTAAGGACAAAAGGGTAACAAGGGAGAGAATGGAGCCGCTCAAAGACTAGCAAGGTGGAGCCGCAGAAAATGGGGGAGATACTAAACGGGTATTTTATTGTGGAGAAGGACATGGAAGATATAGAATGTAAGGAAATAGATGGTGACATCTTGAAAAATGTCCATATTACAGAGGAGGAAATGCTGGATGTCTGGAAACGCATAAATGTGGATAAATCCCCAGGACCTGATCAGGTGTACCCTAGAACTCTGTGGGAAGCTAGAGAAGTGATTGCCTGGCCCCTTGCTGAGATATTTGCATCATTGATAGTCACAGGTGAGGTGCCAGAAGATTGGAGATTGGCAAACGTGGTGCCAGTTTTTAAAAAGGTGGTAAGGACAAGCCAGGGAACTATAGACCAGTGAGCCTGATGTCAGTGGTGGGCAAGTTGTTGGATGGAATCCTGACGGACAGGATGTACATGTATTTAGAAAGGCAAGGACTGATTAGGGATAGTCAACATGGCTTTGTGCATGGGAAATCATGTCTCACAAACTTGATTGAGTTTTTCGAAGAAGTAACAGAGAGGATTGATGAGGGCAGAATGGTAGACGTGAGCTATATGGACTTTGACGAGGTTCCCCATGGGAGATTGGTTAGCAAGGTTCGATCTCATGGACTACAGGGAGAACTGGCCATTTGGATACAGAACTGTCTCAAAGGTAGAAGACAGAGGGTGGTGGTGGAGGGTTGTTTTTCAGACTGGAGGCCTGTAACCAGCGGAGTACCACAAGGATCAGTGCTGGATCCACTATTTTTCGTCATTTATTTAAAGGATTTGGATGTGTGTATAAGAGGTCTAGTTAGTAAGTTTGCAGATGACACCAAAATTGGAGGTGCAGTGGACAGTAAAGAAGGTTACCTCAGCTTACAATGGGATCTTGATCTAATGGGCCAATGGGCTGAGAAGTTGCAGATGGAGTTTAATTTAGATAAATGTGATGTGCTGCATTTTGGGAAAGCAAATCTTAGCAGGACTTATACACTTAATGGTAAGGTCCTAGGGAGTGTTGCTGAACAAAGAGACCTTGGAGTTCCTTGAAAGTGGAGTTGCAGGTAGATAAGGTAGTGAAGAAGGTGTTTGGAATGCTATCGTTTACTGGTCAGAATATAGAGTACAGGAGTTGGGAGGTCATGATGCAGCTTTACATGACATTGGTTAGGCAACTTATGGAATATTGCATACAATTCTGGTCTCTTTCCTATCAGAAGGATGTTGTGAAACTTGAAAGGGTTCAGAAAAGATCTACAAGGATGTTGCCAGGGTTGGAGGATTTGAGCTATAGGGAGAAGTTGAATATGCTGGGGCTTTTCTCCCTGTAGCGTCAGAAGCTGAGGGGTGACCGTATAGAGGTTTATAAAATTATGAGGGGCATGGATAGGATAAATAGACAAAGTATTTTCCCTGGGGTGGAGGAGTCCAGAACTAGAGGCCATAGGTTTAGGATCAGAGGGGAAAATATAAGAGAGACCTCAGGGGAAATGTTTTCACGCAGAGGGTGGTGCATGTATGGAATGAGCTGCCAGAAGAAGTATAATTGCAACATTTAAAAGGCTGGATGGGTATATGAATAGGAAGGGTTTGGAGGGATATGGGCCGGGTGCTGGCAAATGGGACTAGATTAGGTTGGGATACCTGGTCGGTTTGGATGTGTTGGACAGAAGGGTCTGTTTCTGTGCTGTACATCTCTATGACATAGATAGGAAAGCTTTAAGGGAACATGGGCCATATGCAAGCAAATGTTCCCTCAGTTTAGGAAACTTGGTCAGCATGGATTAGTTGGCAGAAGGGTTTGTTTGTGTGCTGTATGATTTTATGGATCTCTATTGTCATTTTCTTTGAACATTTCTCTTTGAGGAGAAAGTGAGGTCTGCAGATGCTGGAGATCAAAGTTGAAACTTTATTGCTGGAACAGCACAGCAGGTCAGGCAGCATCCAGGGAACAGGAGATTCGACGTTTCGGGCACAGGCCCTTCTTCAGGAATGAGCAGAGAGTGTTCAGCAGGAGAAGATGGAAAATGAAGTGTTGTTCTTTGAACTTGCGTTAAGGAACACTGCAACAGATCTGGGACAGAAATGTTGGTGTAGGAACACAGTGGTGTGTTGAAGTGGAGGCAGTGGGAAACTCTGGGTCATGTTTTACAGACAGAGTGTAGGTGTTCAGCAAAGCGGTCATCAAATCTGTGTTTCATCTCCCCCGATATACAGGAGACCACATTCTGAGCAGTGAATGAAATAAATGAGTTGAGAGAAGTGCAGGTAAGCTGCTGCTTCACCTGGAAGGTGTGCCTGAGGCCTTGGATACTGAGGTTGGAGGAAGTAAATCGGCAAGTAAGTCACCTTGTGCAAGACCAACCCCTTCCCACAAACGTCACTTCAATATATTACCACCTTTCCTGAGCTGTTAACAGTTCTGATGAAGAATCGCCAGACTCGAAATATTATCTTGCTTTCAAAGAACACAGAACATTACAGCACAGTCCAGGCTCTCTGACCCTCAATGTTGTGCTGACCTGTGAAACCAGCCTGAAGCTGAACTAACCTGCATTGTTGCATTATCATCCATATGTTTATCCAATGGCCATTTAAAAAGACATTAAAGTCGGTGAGTCTACTACAGTTGCAGGCAGGGAGTTTCACGCCATTACTACTCTCTGAGTAAAGAAACTACCCCTCTGACATCTGTCCTATATCTATCACCGCTCAATTTAAAGCTATGTCCTCTCATGCTAGCCATCACTATCCGAGGAAAACGTCTCTCTCTGCTAACACTATCTAATCCTCTGATCATCTTTCACATCTCTATTAAGTCACCTCTCAACCTCTTCCTTCTAACGAAAACAGCCTCAGGTCACTCAGTCTTTCCTCAGAAGACCTTCCTTCCATACCAGACAATATCCTCATAAATCTCCTCTGCATCTTTTCCAAAACTTACACATCCTTCCTATAATGTGGTAACCAGAACTGTACGCAATACTCCAAGTGCGGCCACACCATAGTTTCCTACAGCTGCAACATAACCCCATGGTTCATATGCCTTCTTAACAATCCTATTAACCTGGGTGGCAACTTTCAGGGATCTATGTACATGGACACGGAGATCTTTCTGCTCATCCACACTGCAAGAACCTTACCATTACCCCAGTACTCTGTATTACTGTTACTTCTTCCAAAATGAATCACCTCACACTTTTCTGCATTAAACTCCATTTGCCACCTTTCAGCCCAACTCTGCAGCTTATCTATGTCCCTCTGTAAGCAGCAATATCCTTCAGCACTGTCCCAGCCGGATCCCTCCAGCCCGGCACCGCCTTCCTGACCTGCAGTCTTCTTCTTGACCTCTCCGCCTCCATCCTACTCCGACCTATCACCCTCACCTTGACCTCTTTCCACCTATCACATTTCCAACGCCCCTCCTCCAAGTCCCTCCTCCCTACCTTTTATCTTCTCCTGCTGAACACTCTCTGCTCATTCCTGAAGAAGGGCCTGTGCCCGAAACGTCGAATCTCCTGTTCCCTGGATGCTGCCTGACCTGCTGTGCTGTTCCAGCAATAAAGTTTCAACATTTCTCTTTACCAGATTTAAATGTATGGAAAATAGTGGATAAAAGTCAAGCTTCATCCAATTGGATAATGAGTCTTATAACCTTTCCGATTGATGTAGGAAGGGACTGGGTCACCAGGGTGGATTTATTGGCTGATTAATAACTGGACACAAGTTGTGTGGTGAAAGCTCCAGGAATAAATTAAGTCAAAGTTAGCAATCCTTGTGCTATGACCATTTGCAGATGTACAAGATGCACAATGCCCGAATCTCTCCAGATAACGGCTCTTGTATCTTCTTTCACCAAAATGACAAGAACCCACCAGTGCCTCTGAATGTGGGTCAGTTAGACCACATGACAGAGCAGCAGAAATAGGCCATTTGGCTCATCCAGTTTCCCTCCGCCTTTCAATGAGATCATGGCTGATCTGATAGCCTTCAACTCCATTTTTCAGCCTTTTTTCCAAAGCCCCTGATTTCTTAATCTTTTTATTTCAATCTTCCTAAGGTTGGGAATCAGGATAGAGCCTATGGATCTGGGTTTGAAGATTATTATCTGGTTTGGAGATCTGGTTGGAACATTGGGGCATGGTTCTGAATTGGCCTGGTCTCCTTGACAATCCAGTAGGCTGCATTGCTTCCTGCCCTGTAGGTTGGAGCCTTTGTATCTGAACAGTACCCAAAGCAAGTGCTGCTAACATCTAGGCCTGACAGAAAGCTTTGGTAAGTAAATTCGTCACCTTCATTTTCTAGTATTAATGTTTGCTCCATTGCAAAGGATTTAACTTTCATTTATTTTACAGAAGGTCCAATGAATAAAAGTGTAGACATTGAGCAATAAGGGTGGGTTTTCGATCTATAATTGATCTATTCTAGCTCTGACCACTGGTGTACCCAGATAAAGTAGCTTTTTATTTCATACTCCTTGTGAATTGGATGTTGCGGACAATGCAAATAATTCATAGAGAATTCTATAACTATTCCTATTCTAAAAGAACAATATAATTCCTTTCTATATTATATATAGCATAAGGATCAAACTGATTCAGATCTCAGTGAATACAGCAGAAACTATTACTCGATTTGGATGTAACAAACCATCTGACAATGGTTGGTGATGTTGGGGGAGTGCACATCAGCTCCTCTAAGCCCCTTCCTGCAAGGAAGCAGTGTCTTTGACAAGCCAGGAGGGTGCTGGGAAAAACAGAATGCGAGAGGCCACAAGAAAGTGACAATGAATAAAAAATAGAAACGTCTGGACTTGAAAGGAAACCTCTGATGTTGGCTAGAGAATCGAGAAGGGGAACTTGAGCACACGTGAGCACCTACCCCAGCATCCCTGAGCAGGGCCTGAGAGGCAAATTAATTGGTTTTGCATGGTCATGGGACATCAGCAGCAGGAACCCTTCCAATAAACTCGTTACCAAGCTGATTAACGATCAAGAGTTAGGCTCTTCAACAACATCCTAATGAATCTCCAACATTAACTGATATCCATTGTTCACAGCTCATTCCTACAAGTTATGTTTTTTGTTAAACATTTATGAAGCTTAATTGCCAACAGAACAAGAAAATTCTGTTTTATAAACATCTAGGCAGTGCATTTGTCTAAATTGCCTATTACATCTCGGCGTAGTTGCTGTAATTCCACAACACAGATACCAAATCATAGTGGATGAAATGAAAAGGTATTTGGCAGAGATAAGTTGGAGGCTAGAAGATCTAGAACTGAGCCTGTCAATGAGGGAGGCTGATGTGTCCGTATTTCTAACTGAGGTGCAGGGAACACAGGAGAGAGTTGAGGGACAAAGTGACTGGGATTCCAATGTACTCTCCTTTGAGACAACTGAGGATGCTCAAACTCTCTCATCGCAGGTATTCTACCTACCAATGAGTAAAGGTCTGGAAAGATCTGGTGGATGTTGGGAGACATCTGATGTTCACTTGGCTGAAAACTGACTGAGACTATACTGCTGATCATGGCATCCAGGGGCCTCAATATGAGGGAGCACGTGACATTTGTGATGAAACATCCACGCAGGAAAGTCCATTGGGGAATACTGGGGAGATCTACAGATGCTCAAAGAAGTCACAGTGAACCTCTGAGCTACTGTCAAGTCTGTTGGCCAATCCCAGCTGCAACAGTGCTTTTCCTGAGTACAGGCAAATCTGGTCAAGCTGTTCAACCACATTGACCTTTTGGATCCTTCCTTCAAAAAAATCAGAGGCATATAGCTGGAAAATCATCTAGCTGAAGCAATGAACGATGAAGGTGTCCAGTTGGAGTTGGGGAAGCTTAACAGTGACAAACTACAATTGTCTTTGTTTGACACGGTGTGATTATATCATCACAGTCATGGAGATAGACTGCACTCCTAGAGGAGTGTCTGGTGGCATGGGTAATGATGGAGAGGTCAGCTTGAAGAGGTAAGTAGAACATGTTACTGCACAGGTCCTACGTCTATAGTTAGCAACAAGGCTGAGCCTCCCTGAAGGTTACCCCAAAGGGGTGCTGGAATTGTAAGGAAATTGGGCACTTCAAACGAGATTACTGTCAAAGTAGCTTTTTAAGATGGCTCAGGGAATCCCTGATGGATTCGGCCAGTAAGCCTCTCATGGTTCGTCCCGGAGATCATACTCTGTGGTAGATCATACTCTGTGGTAGTCTGAAATATTGGAATATTTTGGAAAAATGCAGATGTAGCAGGGTTGTTGTTATGGGTGATTTCAACTTTCCCAATATCGACTGGAACCTCCTTAGTGCAGATGATTTGGAACCATTTTGTCAGGTGTGTTCAGGAGGGTTTCCTTATTCAGTATGTCGACAGACCGACAAGGGAAGAGGCCATTTTGGATTTGGTGCTTGGCAATGAATCAGGACAGGTGTCAGATCTTGAGGTGGGAGAAAACTTTGGTGACAGTGACCACAACTGCCTCACATTTACCATAGCCTTGGAGAGGGAAAGGAGCAGTTACCGAGGGAAGATATTTAATTGGGGAAAAGGAAATTATGACACTATCAGATAGGAGTTGGGAAGTACAGACTGGGAGCAATTGATCTACAGAAAGGGCACAGCAGACATGTGGAGACTGTTTAAGGAGCAGTTGTTGCGAGTGATGCATAAATTTGTTCCTCTGAGACAGGTAAGAAGGGGTAAGATTAAGGAACCTTGGATGACGAGAACAGAGGAGCTTCTTGTCAAAAGGAAGAAGGCAGATTACATAAGGTGGAGGAAGCAAGGATCTATCACAGCTTTAGAGGATTGCAGGCTTGCTAGAAAGAAGCTCAGAAATGGACTGAGGAGAGCCAGGAGGGAGCACGAAAAAGGCTTGGCAAGAATAATTAGGGAGAACCCAAAGACATTTTACTCTACGTGAGGAATAAGAGAATGATCAGGGAGAAAGTAGGGCTGATCAGGGATAGTGTAGAGAATCTATGCGTGGAGTCACAGCAGATAGGGGAAGCCCTAAATGAGTTTTTTGCTTCGGTTTTCACGAAAGAAAGGGACCCTGTTGTGAATGAGAACTTTGAGGAGCTGGGATACAGGCTTGAACAGATCAAGATTGATGAAGTTGATGTGCTGGAAAGTTTGGAAAACATTAAGATTGATATGTCCCCAGGGCCAGACCAGATTTTTATCCTAGACTGCTCCAGGAAGCGAGAAAGGAAGTTGCTAAGACGCTGGTGAAGATCTTTGCCTCCTCACTCTCCACGGGAGTCGTACTGGAGGATTGGAAGGAGGTGAATGTTGTTCCTCTTTTCAAGAAGGGTAATAGGGAAATCCCTGGCAATTACAGACCAGTCAGTCTTACGTCTGTGGTCAGCAAAGTTTTGGAAAGAATTCTGAGGGATAGATTTATGACTATTTGGAAAAGCATAGCGTGATTAAAGGCAGTCAGCATGACTTTGTGAGGGGCAGGTCATGCCTCACAAATCCTATTGAGTTCTTTGAGGAGGTGATAAGTCAGGTCGACGAAGGTCGAGCAGTGGATGTGGTGTACATGGACTTCAGCAAGGCATTTGATAAGATTCCCCATGGTAGGCTCATTCATAATGTCAGGAAGTATGGGATACAGGGAGATTTGGCTATCTGGGTTCAGAATTGGTTGGCTGATAGAAAGCAGAGAGTGGTTGTAGATGGAAAGTATTCTGCCTGGAGGTCAGGGTTGAGTGGGGTGCCACAGGGCTCTGTTCTTGGGCCTCTGCTCTTTGTAGTTTTTATAAATGACTTGGATGAGGAGGTTGAGGGGTGGGTTAGTAAATTTGCAGATGACACAAAGGTTGGAGGTGCCGTTGATAGTATCGAGGGCTATTGTAGGCTGCAGCACAACATAGACAGGATGCAGAGCTGGGCTGAGAAATGGCAGATGGAGTTCAACCTGGATAAATGCGAAATGATGCATTTTGGAAGGTTGAGTTCAAATGCTTAATATAAGTGGCAGTGTGGAGGAACAGAAAGATCTTGGTGTTCAAGTACATAGATCCCTCAAAGTTGTCACCCACATGAATAGGGTTGTTAAGAAAGCATATGGTGTTTTGGCTTTCATTAACAGGGGGATCAAGTTTAAGAGCCGCAAGGTTTTGCTACAGCTCTACAAATCCCTGGTGAGACCACATTTGGAATACTGTGTCCAGTTCTGGTCACCCAGTGTCCAGTTCTGGTCACCCAGTATAGGAAAGATACAGAGGCTTTGGAGAGGGTGCAAAGAAGGTTTATCAGGATGCTGCCAGGAATGGAGGGCTTGTCTTATGAAGAGAGGTTGAATAAGCTCAGACTTTTCTCTCTGGAGAGAGGGTGGAAGACAGGTGACCTGATCGAGGTATACAAGATAATGAGAGGCATGGATAGAGTCAATAGCCAGAGACAGGGTAGGACTGACTGGCACGAAGGGTTATAGTTTTAAGATATTAGGAGGAAGGTGTAGAGGGGATGTCAGAGGTAGGTTCTTTATGCAGAGAGTTGTGAATGCATGGAATGCGTTGCCAATGGTGGTGGTGGAAGCAGAGTCATTGGGGACATTGAAGTGACTGCTGGACATGCACATGGACAGCAGTAAATTGAGGGATGCGTAGGTCAAGCTATTTTATTTTACATTAGGATTAAGCCTCAGCACAACATCGTGGGCCAAAGGGCCTGTTCTGTGCTGTACTTTTCTATGTTCTATAAAATTCTTCCAGACAGTTTAGTTTAAATTATTACCTTTATTTACCAATGGCACTGACACTCTAACAATCTAAGCCCATCACCTTACACTATCCTATCATCATCCATATGCTTATCCAAGGACTGTTTAAATGCCCATAATGTGGCTGAGTTAACTACATTGGCAAGCAGGGTATTCCATGCCCTTACCACTCTGAGTAAAGAACCTGCCTCTGACATCTGTCTTAAATCTAACACCCCTCAATTTGCAGCTATGTCCCCTTGTACGAGCAGATGTCATCATCCTAGGAAAAAGACTCTCCCTGTCCGCCATATCTAATCCTTTGATCATCTTGTATGTCTTTATTAAATCCCCTCGTAGCCTTCTTCTCTCCAATGAGAACAGACCCAAGTCCCTCAGCCTTTCCTCATAAGACTTTTGCTCCAGACCAGGCAACATCCTGGAAAATCCCGGTAGGTAAATAGATACCTACAAGCCAGGCTTGAGCCAAGGTTCTAAAACCTTTAGCAGAGTAGCAGTGCCAACTCCTACCCTTAAGAGCTCTCTCAGGCTACTCTTCTTATTGCTGCAAACAAGCTGTCTTTATACAGAATTTGGTATTAAAAGTACAAAAACACCGCATGTCCTGAATCAGATAAGCAGCAATAAAATAGCAAAAAGTTTGCAGAGGAAGAGAAAGTCGTTGACAAGTCTGAGTATGCTGACTAATTAAGCCACATGCACATCAAAGTGGGAAACCTTGATCAAGCCAGGCCCAAATGGATGATTGCTTTGGCTAGATGACCTTCCCTTTTAACAGTACATCATAACGAAAGACTAGTCTAAACTATGTGGGAAAGGTCATGAGGTAGCCTTGCTCAGCTAACATGTCCAGTTTCATTGTCCTACAAAATGACTTTTTCTTTTAAAATCAACTGAGATTCCCAGAATGCAAATTTAATTCATAACATCTCTAGATCTCGAACTCCAGCGAACAACACACAAACATTCAATCCATGACAAGCCTGTGTTCACTCAAATCAGACCACAAAGAGTTCATCTTTCCACCAGCTTCTGTCCTGTCTGTCTCTTTTTCTCTCTCTCTCTCTCTCTGTCCCTTTAACCCTTCAGTTAGTAAATGTAATTCACAGAAGAATGTTTTCTCATTCTCACATGAACATCTTCCAACTTCCCTACTATGTCAGTTTCAGCCTTCGTGTTTTCCCAGCCTGTAAGGGTAATGAGACATTCACATTCCAGAACAGTCAAGATGAGGGAGCTGAGCTTCACAAATTCAAATCTGCTCAGTATGGTATACATAAAAATGTATCAGGATTGTTCTATTATGTGCACATTCCACTCAGCTTATTAAATTACAAAGTTCTTTTCCGAAATGAGTATGAGTTTTGTTAAGAGTTTTCGACAGAACCAGAATTTTAGTTATCTGGCATCCTTCTGTGAAATATGCACAATCTTTCAGCCCCCGGTGTGAGAAGGAAGTACTGCCACACATTCCACAAGTGAACAAATGTTATCACCTTATTTACACCGACCCATTGACACTGAGAACAGATGTCCCCAATTCTCAGTACCCGAACCAATCACAGGCACCACTGCCATCAGGTTCAATCCAGCAGAGGTCCATTCCTTGAGGACTCGAGTATAAGAGTCGTGAAGTCTTGCCTTAATTATAGAATTTTCTATTCATTCATGTGATGTTGGCATCGCTGGCTGGGCCAGCATTTATTGCCCATTCCCTAACTACCCAGAGGGCAATCAAAAGTCAAGAACATTGCTGTGGGTCTGGAGTCACATGTAGCCAGACTGGATCAGAATGGGCACATTTCTTTATCAACAGGACACTAGAGAGCCAGGTGAATTTTATAAACAAACAACATTGGTACATGGTCACCACTGAGCTTTCTTTTCAATCCTAGATTTTTATTGAATTCACACTTCATCTTTCATTGTGGAATTTGAACTTATGTTTGCCTTGGCCTCTGAATTACTAGCCCAGAGACAAAGCTTGCTTAGACTGTATCTGGAGTAGTGTGTACAGTTTAGGTCTCCTTATCTCAGAGACAATATTATTGTCATACAGAGAACGCATTGAAGGTTCACCAGACGTTTTCCTGTTCCATGAAAAGAAAATGGATAATTTTGGCTGCAATCTCCAGAGTTTTGAAAATGAGAGATAATCTCATTGACACCAATAAAATACTCAAAAGTGTTAGACAGGTCAGATGTTTACCCTGCTTGAGCAGTCTAAAATAAGGGGACATAATTTAAAAATAAGGGGGATTCCACTTTGGTCAGAAATAAAGAGAAGTTATTTTACACTGAGAATTGTGAACTTTTGGAGATCCCCAACACAGAGGGCTGTGTAGGCCCAGACTTTCAGTGTGTTTCGGATACAGCTTGTTAGATTTCTGATTACCAGTGGTGTACATCTTTATGGGTAAAGATATTTAGGTATTTGAGTGGCAGGACAGACTCGATGAACTCAATGTTCCTATGTTCCCTCACCAGAGACTGGCATGGGTCATTGAAAACTGAGGCCCTCAGCCAGAAGACTGATCATAGGAAGCAACACAGTTTTTAGAGTTTAGTCAGAATTTCACCTGTTTGCAGGCTCAGGCCTCAAGCAAAATAACAGTATTCACAGCCATACCTCTGCAGGATCTGCACAGAGCATTGTCCAAGTATCATTGGCGCACTTATGAGGCAGATCCAAAATGAAGAAATTCTCTTGCAACAGTTGTCTTTGAGTTGGGGTAAGCATGTCTGGTGTCATGCCGTTATTTTGGAAGCTTGAATTATTTGATTATACCACTGAAGACCGGGCCTGGTATGCAGAAAGAATGGGATACTTTTTCAAGGCAAATGACATTGGGGCAAATGAAAAACAACTCGTAATTCCCCGACAGCTTGTGGATCTGCAACTTTTTCAGTTATTAGGAGCTTAATGTTTCCCAAGGCACCAGATGCTAAAGCCTTTTAAGAGTTGACAGAATTTAACTCTGTTCCACAAGCCTCCTCTAACTCTGAGATGATATTGGCTTTACTTGGCAGTTCGAAAACCAAGGGAGTCTGTGTCAGGACTTTTGACTAGGATAGGTTGACTTGCAGAGGCATGTGATTTTGGTTTAATTCTTAACGAGATACTGAAAGACCATTTGGTATGTGGGATTAATGATGTAACCAAGCAAAAACACCTACTAGCTGAAACTCAATTAGACTTTAATAGGCAGTATAATGGCTTTGTCATCAGAAAATGTGACAAGTGGAGCATATGAATTATAGGGTGTGCCAATAGAAGTAGACACCCTTGCCAGGCCAACTGATCTTGGGGACACCTCTTGAATGATAACAATTGTGTAGTCTCAGTCAGGATATATCCTGAACAGAGTAAGATCTGGCTCTGAGGAAGCCAGACCAGTGTCAAGTACTATTTGTGTGTAAATAAAGGGTGACTGGGTAATGGGACACTGGCCTCTGTGGAGTTATTTCACAAATGCAATTGCGAGTGGTGGAGTCACATATGGTTTCACCTTTGTTATCCATCACAACAGAGGACCTCAAGGATCTTGAATTGGTCGATGAGGACACTGGGAGCTTACACTTCATCTGAACATTAAGTAATGCAAGGTTGATGGCATATAAAGAAGGAGATCACTTGGGCCTGTACACTGCTGAGGTACCTGGGGAGGAAGGCAGCATTCCATATCGGTGACTCCATGACAACGTAAGGTGAGATGAAGCCGCTTGTCATTCCTGTCAAATCTCAAGCTTCGCCTGGTGGAGGCTGACCCACAAGCAGATATCAGAAAAGGCAGCTTCATTGGCAGGCCGGTAGTGTTACTGGCCAGGGATGGTTACCAATTTTTCCCATTAGCGACAGAACTGTCAAGAGATGTCCTTTGGACAAAGCAGGAAAATTCTGAAGCTGCCTCCTTAACAGTGCCTACACTATTTGGACTGCAACAGTGCACGAAGGTAGTTCACCACCATCTTCCTAAAGGAATCAAAGGAAGAACAATCACTGGGGGCCTAGCCAGCGAGGCCCAAACCCTATGAATGAATTTAAAAAACCAATCGCCTTGACCTGATTAAGATAGTAACATTGCCTTGAAATAAATGCTTTGTGTATTGTATGCTTTTCTGACAGTAACTCTAATTCCGTGAGTGTGCCATCACCGAGGGATACCAGCCTGCTGTAGAGGGGAGACTCCATTCCAACCTTCCAATGCCAGGCATATCCTTTGGCAGCCAAATTAAACTCTGTTCCTTTGTTACTAACAAGTATAAACAGCTACATTTGGATAGCATATTTAACACCTTTGGTGATTTTGAGTGCCCACCTGGCCCACTTGGCAATAGGTCACCTTCCAAGAGGCTTCAAATGGCACCATCCTGACGTGGTGCGCAGAGTTTCCTGAGACATTTCTGATCAGGAAGCGGATCCTCCGGCCATAATCCCTGTTTTTGGAGGCATTGCCTCCTACAAACTGCAGGTCTGCACTCCTCCCTTCTGTGCTGTGGAGCAGTGGGTCAGTGGAGTGGCACAGTGGTTAGCACTATAGCCTCACAGTGACATAGAACTGGGTTCAGTTCCTGCCTCAACAGACTGTCTGTGTGGAGTTTGCACATTCTCCCCGTGTCTGCGTGGGTTTCCTCCCGGTGCTCCAGTTTCCTCCCACAGTCCAAAAATGTGCAGGTTAGGTGAATTGGCCATGCTAAATTGCCCGTAGTATTAGGTGAAGGGGTAAATGTAGGGGAATGGGTCTGGGTGGGTTGCGCTTTGGCGGGTCGGTGTGGACTTGCTGGGCCGAAGGGCCTGTTTCCACACTGTAAGTAATTTAATCTAATCTAAACTTGCTGCTACTCCTGTTGCTGCTGCTGCTCATTCATCCCCTCATCTGAGGTTCAAGGTAAAGCTACATTAGGGTCACCCGAACTGACCAGAGGTTTGACAGATGGAAAATGTAAGTCAGACACACTCAACTCCAGGCAGCAGAAATGACCTCTAGAAGAAAAGAAATCACCTTCATAGCACAGATAGCATGCTCTTGAAACACCCTGTGAGGAAAAGCCTTTCACTCTGAACAGGAAGCGGCTCACTGGGGCCTGAGTAAGTTGAGGATTTTGTGCCCTTTGTGCCCCTCAATTCCTGATGTCTCCATGTCTTGCTTTCACTGACAAGTTCCAGGAAATACTGGGAAACCTGGAAACTCTAGGTACATTCATAAGGCCTAGTAGCACCAGCTGGTATTGGCCTTTTAACATACTCAAATTGGCTACTGTTCTCTTCCATGAGAGATAAGAAACTATTTTCTAATCAACCTGTTCAGAGATGTTATGACACACCTCTGGAACAGGTGAGACTCAAGTTGACTCAAGATAAGGATACTACCACTGCCCTAAAGAGAGAATTCTTCAAATGTATCTGAACACACTGCTGTTAAAGATGAAAGTTAGCAGGCTACAGCCAACTGACTGCCCATAAATATCCATTTGCTTCCAAAACTTTTGTCAGGTTAAAGGTCACTCTATCCAAGAACAAAACTAAAAAATTAAGCTTTCAGAAAACATAGACCAGACCTTGGCTGATGTGCTGTGATCCATTCTGGGCCTCACACTTTAAGCAGGATTGTGAGGATGTTATCGGAGAGTAGAGGAGTCGGTTTTGGGAGAGACTGGGGAAGTTGGTGTTGTTTTCCTTGCAACAGAGAAGGTTGAGTTGAGATTTAACAGAGATGTCAGAAATTATGAATGAACTTGATAAGAGTTAATTAGGAGAAACTGTTTCTGATGGCAGAAGGGTCACTAACCAGAGGACACAGTTGTATGTGTTTCTTTCTGTGCAGTGAACTATTGTGAGAATGCACTGCCTTGAAAGATAGTAGGAGCCTTAACAGATAAAAGGAAAACGCTTGCAACGAAAAAGGGTTCCGGAGTACAGAAAGCCAGCACAGCACAATGAGCTGATTGGTCTTTTTTTTGTGCACTGTGATAATCCACAGACTGATGCATGTTTGATTGTATTTACCTAAACTATAAATCTTCTGTTATCTAGAGCAAAATCCGATATGACGACCCTGAAATCTCCACCGACCGAACGCAATCCCCACAAAAATACCAAGAGCTCTGCAAATCCTCCTCCACTTTGGTGACTGCCGAGTTCTGCAATTGGTCGTTTTATCTCCAGTATTTACGAAGCACTTGTCATTTTCTATGAAAAGCAGGAATGAAATGAGCGCGGAAGCAACTCCTTGAGGTCGGTGCAAAAAGGTCTCCCCCAGGCGTTGCCTGAATTAATCTATCCACTTGATACAGGCAGAGATGATCTCTGTGTGGTCTTGGTACAGTCCACGCCCTACTGTGTAACGGCGCCTCGCACCTGGGGGAACATACCAGAGGGTCGTATCCACGTCTTAATCTGGGATATATTTCCCAGGTTGGCGATGTGGGGAAAGTTGGGGAGCTGCTGCAGATGAACCAAACCGCGACTTGATTTTGAAAAATGATTCATACCATATCTATTCGTTTCACTTCCAACATGCGGCTCGCCTACATTTAAAACGTTTTCAGTCAGTTTTGCACATAGTTAAATTAGCATTGATGTGCTCCAGTGTGAAATGTTATTTCGAAAAGAAACGAAAACATGCACCGCCCACGACAGTCGAAAGTGCACCTCCAGTCAATTCGGACTTTATTTGAGTTTTACACATTCTGACAATATGTCCGAGCTTCGGTACAAAGGAGTTTGTTACAATTCCAGTGATCAAGCGGCAGGCTTACCAATTGCAACAGTATCTATAAGGTGACATCTTCGGTCGACAATAGGAAACCGCTTTCCAATGCATGGAGGCGGGAGAATAATAATAAATGTTTATTGTGTGTGAATCCGACCACTCACAACCCAATGTATCTGTAACACCTCCCCAAAAGGGGGTGATGTCATGTAGCCAAAGTTGGTAATAAGGAGGAGCGATAGGCTTTTTTGTACATTGCTGCCTGACTGTGTTGTCTGAGGTACATTGCTCCTTCAGTGTGTTGTCTAGAGCAGACTATTGTAGAATTGCTTGGTTCTAGCTGTGCAGTTTAGGAGGGAGGGAAATATCAGTGACTGCAAAAAAACTAACGTCTGAAACTTGCATTGGCTTGTCTGGAGCTTATTTTACACTGTTTTGAAAGTGTAGATTTTCCCCTCTCTTGTGTTTTCTGCGAATTAGTTCTGCATGAACCACGATCAAATCCCTGTAGTAAATCTGAATGCAGCCAGACATGCTGGAAGGTGCCTTAGAAAAAGGAACCGCAGCCTCGGCAGTGTCCTCAGCAATGTTCTGCAGAAAAGGAAGTGCATTTCACGGTCTGCACCTCGATTGCTCTGCACCTTAGAATCAGGTACAGTGATGGTTTAATTTACTGGCGTGAAGTATGATGTTTTATTGTTACTTCTTAATGACCACGTCCTTTTCACGTATTTATGGATAATTTTCATAAACCACCTTTCTCGTGCACATTACATATACTGAATGCTAATAATTACTTAATTTATATGTGATCATCTTCATTTTTGGGACGCAATTTTGATTAGATTTTTGAGTATGTAGGTATTGTAGTCGTATTAGCCGGGTAATTCTTTCAAAGTATCTTTTTTTTTTGGAATTAATTATTTTACTTTATCACCTCCTCCTGCCTTTATTAAGGGCATTTTTCTATCGCGCTGCCTCTTGCAAAAAGTGAGACACTTGATTCCAACAGGCTTTTCACCCATCTTCAGGACAGACGAGAAACATTGCTGAAGGTGGAAGAATCACAATTTTTTTGTTTAGTTATTTCTGGCTTATTGTTAAGTGGCAGCTAAATTGCCCAAGATATTTATTAAGATAGCAGACAAATCAAACGTAATTTTCAATTGTCTGACTCAGTCTTAGCTCTGTACTGGCGAGCAAGTGAAAAATAAGGGAGACTGAAATTGAAGTTGGGAACTAGTTTTTATCTTGAGCTCCTATAAATTGAACATCAGGAGCTTAGCTGGTATTTCATATGTAGTAGCAGCATTAGCCTGTCCAGGATATCACAGGCATGCGTTTCAAGGGTCTTGCTTGTTGCTGATGAAGCACAGTGGCTACAACTGCCTGGGATCAATTGAGGCAGTGGACTGTGGCAGCAAAATTATCACATACACCCTTGCAGCTTTTGAGGTGACAGTTGTAAAACCTGTAGCTTCCTAACTCCAGATTTCTGCTTGTGGAACAATCGAGAATGAGTGGTCATTATTTTCGGGTAAGGGATAACAGATTTAAAACAGAAATGAGGAGAAATTACTTTTCATGAATCTGAGTCCCAAATCTGAAATAGCTGGAGAAACTCAGCAGGTGTGGCAGCATCTGTGGAGAGAAAATAGAGTTAGTGTTTCGTGTCCATTGACCCTTCTTCTGGTCCATGGATTTCACTGCCCCTGAGTGTGGAGAATGCTGGGACCCTGAAGAAATTAAAGTAAGCAATTGACAGTTTTTGATTAGTAATAGGTTGAAAGGTTATGGAGTGTGGGTAGGAAAATGCAGTTGAGGCTGAAATGAGGTCAGCCATGATAATATTAAATGGCTGAGCAGGCTCAAGGTGCTGAATTGCATACATCTGCTCTTAGTTCTTATCCCACACTCTGTCATATGATGGAGACTTCTAGTGAATATATGCACTAAAATGATCTTAACTGAGCAGGATGGGAGTGTTAACAAATCATTTTCTTCTCTGTATTAAGTGTGAGATTTCTAGGACAATCCTTTGAGATCCTCATACTTGGACATCTCAAGTTACTACACTGTCCCCAAAAGCAAAACTAATGATCTCAGTGGAATGTTTAAATAATGGTGTTTATAGTATTGTATATAGTTACATTGTGTAGTTGTTGGTTGCTGCATCACTGTTAAAAGTAACTTTCAATTTTCAATATGCATTACACGTTCGGAAAGTAAATGAATAGTTCCTGTACCTGATTAACAGTTTTCAGCCTGACACCAAATACTTCTTGCTTATGAGATCCTTATAATTAGAATGAAAAGTTGGCTCTATCTAGAGGTAGTTGTTGTGCCTTGGTTAACATGAAAATTTCCTGCTTGAAGTGCTAGAATGAGAATCCTCTTTCTGATTGTCCTTTCTGACTACTGGCTGATCTACCTGTTCACTTTTGCTCAGTACTGGTATAGGTGGTCATGAAGTTCATCACTTCTTTTAGAACCAAAACCTTTCAAACACACTGTTCCATTTCTCACACCTGAGATTCTGCATGCTTCATTGTTGAGTTAGTACCCACAGGGGCTGAATGGCCTGTTTTGTGCTGTAACCATTCCTTGATATTACACTGATTAGAGGCCAGGTTGACTTCCAATCTCTTCTCCCATAATGACCATTAACCAGAGAAGATTGGTGCTGTTGCTGTCATCCCAGTCGCAGTGCATATTATAAATAAATAAATGTGATTTATTTTGCTAATGATGCATCCTTAATTAATTTGGAACATCCAGTGGAGCATGTTCCAGTTTCCTAGCTACAATTTGTGCTGTTCATATAACAGATATGGAGCAATTGAGTCTGAATGTGAGAAAAGCATGGATAATGACTTCAGCTCCTGAGGGACCGAAGGAAGGAAATGGTGGTCAGTGTTGCAGAGCTGCAAGTAAATAGTCTTGGAAATAGATATGCAGCTAAACTCAGGATCCATCACAATGTTCAAGATTTCAAAATTAATTAAAACTGAATTATGCTTGGTTAATTGCTTTCAGTATTTGATATACAACTGGATTTACAAACCTTTTGTTCAGCAGTGTTAGGATGGTGCAAAGTTAAGCAGCAAGATAGAAAGGTACCTGATGTAAAGTAAGCTAAGAATTTTGTTGACTAATACAAATTGATACATGTTTTCATATTTGCAATTAAGTGCTCATCAGTATGTATCATTTGGAGTCAGTGCAACATGGGCAATTGGTATGGATCGTAGTTACAGAAACTCATACAGATCTTAGAGGGCACATTTTTTAAAGTGAATCAATTTTGTATTGTGAAATATTTACGACTTGCATCTATTTTCATAGTATATTTGGTATAGAATACTTCCCCAGGCTGTGCACAGAACCAATAGTATACAAGGTAAAAACAGAAAAACAGATTTGTTGATAAGTCATCGACCTCAAACTTTCCCTGTTGCTCTCCACAGATACTGCCTGAGCTGTTGATTATTTCCAACATATTGTTCTTCTTTCAGGTTTCCAGCATCTGCAGTACTTAACTTTGAGAGCACACATAAGAGTTAGGCTGAGGATCTTGAAGTCCAAAATTCCAGTTTAGGGAAAATGTATCTTCAGTCATGCAGGAAATTCCAATCGATGTTTGGTGCACCAGAACTGGGTAATTGAGAGTTTTGACAGCAATGAGTACAAGACAGTAATGGACCATAATGTGCTTTTAAAGTTACTGCTAATTAGGCTAATGATTATTTTTTGGTGTTTAAGTGCAAATGTTATTGCAGCTGCAGGTGATGGCTAACCTATGGTTAAATGTGGAAATCCAAAGCTAGCTGCCTGCGTTACACCAGTTCACCATTAGCTTTATAACACTGGCATCATGCCAACTTCCTGACTATTGGACATGCATCCATTGATGAGACATTGCTGCATTTATGTTGTCGATAGCCTTGTCCATTTTGGTCTATATACCCTTTCAACAACGTTAATAACTGCCAATTAACTAGCAGTGAAAATAAACTATTATAATTATAGTGTGACATCTCTTTCAGATTTTAGTTGTTAAGTCCTTGAAAGTGTAAAATTTACAATTAATATCTTTTCTTTACCTTTCTCTTTCCTGCTCTTTCTCTTATTCCAGTGTTTCTTTTGTTTCCTTTATTTTCCTTAATGTTACTGATTTGACATGAAATTATCCTCATAAACTTACAGTTCCTTCTTTGTACATGTGCTGCTATTTTAACAATCTTAAAGTCTGACTGGTTAAGAAGCTTGCCTTTTTCATTCAGGTCTCTCTCTTTTAGGGTTGTTATCAGTTCATTTTTAGGAACTTGCATCACAAAGTATTATCCCGATTGAATAGTCAAGTCTCACCAGTGGAGGATGGTGTTCCTTTGTCCTGTTATAGCAGGTTATGGCTCAATCGCACAGCCAATCTAACCTCAGAGGAACTTATGGTTCTGTGCTCATTTTTGAGTCCCTATTTCAATCATATTGACACCTAACACAGCTTCAGAGGACACTATCAGTGGTCTGATGGTGCATTTGCTGTCCAATTAAGGGAAGTGGAAGCTGTCAGGAAGTAGGGAAATTGAAAGGGTGAGCAACTGAGGTTATGTATGTCAGAGTCCCTGGAATGGCACTGAGCAGCAAAGCTGCAGGAGATCTGGCATCTAGAAATGGATGGTCCCATAATTGTTTGATGCCTTGCTCTTGATCATACAGGGAAAGAGAGCAGACACCACACGAGAAGGGGGTCATATTGATAATGGGGTACACAATTCACTAGCTGACATCCAATGAGGAGAAGACCCCTGGTATTATTAGGATAGCTACTTATTAGGACATCAGTGCTAGTGATAGGGATGTCCATCCAGGAGAAAAGACTGAACCATCTCCAGGTTCTGGGCTAGAGATTCCTCCTCTTTTACTTGTGCAAAGTCCACCTTTCTCTAGAGAACCATGTCATGAAGAGTGGAGTGCCATAAAAGAAACCCTTGAGGAAGTACACCAGGAGTGTACCCCATTGGCCATTGGGTACCAGTGCAGGCTCTCTGTTGCTGCCTCCACTCTTTCCTGGTGAAGGGTTGTTCTTCCCTCTATCACTGCACCCCATCCCCCCAGCCAGCCCCACGCATACTTGTAAGATCCATTAGGCAGTTTCCTCTGCCTCTCCTTTCTAATCTCATTCTGAGAGCTCAATTACATTGTTTGCATTCCCCAGTGATGCACCACCACTTCAGGCTTCCACTACTGACATATGGCAACTCCATCAGAGTCAGGCAGCACGGTGGCTCAGTGGTTAGCACTGCTGCCTCACAGCACTAGGGGCGCAGGTTCAATTCCAGCATCGGGCAACAATCATTGTGGAGTTTGCACATTCTTCCTGTGTCTGCGTGGGTTTCTTCTGAGTATTCCGGTTTCATCCCACAGTCCAAAAATGTGCAGGTTAGGTGGACTGGCCATGCTAAATTTCCCTTAGCATCTAGGATGTTAGGTTAGGTGGATTGATCATGGGAGGTGCAGGGTTACAGAGATGGTGGGGTGAATCTTGGTGGGATGCTTATCAGAGTCAGTATGGACTTGTTGGGCCAAATGGCCTGTTTGCACACTTTAGGGATTCTTATAATAAAAAGGAAACATCCATCAGGAAAGCAGGAAGCTGGAAAACTGAATCCTCTGCCAGGGAGGCTGGGCCCTGCCAGGAAGCTGGCACACTGCTTGGTTATCAGATCCTGCTTCTGCTCCCACCTTCACAGTGTTATGAAAATTCAGCCCTTTGTGTTTGAAAGTGCTCCACATGAGCAGTAATTATAGCTTCAAGTAATATTGTTCCTGAACCTCCCTTCCTGTTGAGATTCACAGACAATTTCAAACCAGATATCTGATTTTGCTATAGTCCTGGCATGTTTTCTACTCCGATTGCACTGGTACACTCAAAACCTTCAACTGGGGAATCTTCTCGTACCTTGAATGCGGTGAAGATTATGGTCACCCCACCTGAACAGTTGATCTTAATCAGCCTCTAATGCCCAATTTTTCACATGTTCAGTAATATCTGCCCAGGAAATGGAAAAATAACAATGGGCTGAATTTTACGACAAATTGGCTGTGGGTCTTTTTTTTAAGGTTTCCAGGAGGGTTTCTCTCTCTGACCCTTAGCGAGTTTCTGCACACTGTCTTCCCAAACTCACCTCATTCCCTATGTACCAAGACTCTTTGTAGCCCAGCATGTCATATTTCCCACTTGCCCCAGGCTGGGACTTTGGGATTCTAGGTGTTGGCACCATTTTAAAGTCCATCCATTCACCTGATCAAGTGCTGGCAGTCAGCAGTTGCTCTGGGTGGGTCCTTTCCATTGACACAGACATATCAGAGGGAAATTGGCAGCCCACTCTGCAGATAGAGTCCTGGAGGTCCTGGTGGATGAGGGAGTGTTTGCAATCATTGCCCATGGAGTGTGTCCTGACATGTAGGAGACTGGTGCCCAAGAGGGAGAGCTAAAGGAGAGCTTATTCTAACTTTCACCTTGGAATTCTTGTCCAGTTTCTATCTGGTGGTGGGAGAATAGGAAACTGCATATTAATGAGGTGAGCTGATGTAATAATGAAAATGTTAATGCGTGCTAATACATGCAAATAGTCATCTCTCTGCTCATTAATGAGAACGTCATCTCACTGTGGGAAAATGGAATATTTTTCTCTTGACATCAGGAATCTCTTTCTCATGTGATTGCTCCAACATTTTTAGCAATGCCCATCTCATTCAGTGGCTGGGAACATTCTTCCTAATGTTTCTGAACATTTTATTTGTTAAAATGTTTTCCGGTTACTAAGGCAGGATTATACATTTGGGCACGAATTTCTCCCCAGTAACAAAACTTAAATCCTTTAACACTAATTATGCTGAACTCCATTTTCCCTAAGAGGCAATCAGAACAAATCATCAGGTATTCTAGCTGAAGACAATGCTGGCAAACAATATGGAGTTCTCAGACTGTTGTGAAATTTGTTTTAATGTATCTGTTCAATTATGTTTGTTCCACTCTTTTGAGTTTGCATCTTCTTGGGCTATAAAATATTTAAAACGTAAGAGGTTGGTATATAGTTGATGTTAGGTTTGGAGCTGCTTTCACCTTGATTGCTCTGTGTGTCTACATCACGCTGTGTAGTAAATATCATCATAAAGTCTAGTGCCTCAACAATCAGTGAAGACCAGAAGCAAAATAGTTTCAGTGTCTGAAAAAAGCATGGCTAATGGAAAATGTTAGAAATTTAGTTTGACTATTCAAAACCATTTAATTCAAAAGAGGAAGATAAGTTGTCTCCAATTTTTTTTACACAGATGTAAATATGAAGTATTTTCTGAAACAGTATTGGTTTTGCAGCTAACTATGCATTAATCATTTTCACAAGAGCATAATCAATACTTTAGATGGAAGGTTTAAAGCTTTTATGTAACCATAAATAGGTATTTAACTAATATGTATAGGCTGTTGACCACTGAATGAGCCATCAGTAAAGTGATGGAAAGCACTATCAACAGTTACTTATTTATTAATAAACTGGTCACCAGGTTCCACCATGGCAACTAGACTTCAGATTTCATTACACCCTTGATCCAAAAGTGAAAAAGAACTACATTCCAAAGGCAAGAGTGACTGCCTTTATCATCAAGATTCGATTCATTGCAGAATCAAGGAGTTCTTGTGAAATGGTAGTCCATCGGAGCAACACCTTGTAAAAAGGAATATGCCTTTCGATTTTGAAACCCAAGAGATTTATCAGGAGTTCAGGATAGTGTGCTAGGTTCAATCATCTTCATCTGCTTCATCAGTGACCATCCCTCCTTCATTAGCTCAAAAGTGAGGATGTTCGCTGATGATTGCCCTGAGTTTAGCTGCATGTGCAACACCTCAGGTACTGGAATCAGTGACCCCATGGCAAGATTTGGGCAACTTTCAGGCTTAGGCTGATAACTGGCAAATAACATTCCTGTCACACAAGTGTCAAACAATGAGCACTTTTAGCCAGAGTATTGAAACATCTCTCTTTAACATTTGACAGCATTATCACTGCTAAATCTCTCACAGTCGACATTCTGGAAATCACTTTTGATGAAGCACTAATCAGTTACTTAAATTGTGGCCACATGAGCCAGTCCAAGGTTGAGTATTCTCTACTAAGGTGCCCATCTTCTAAATCTCTACCCCTTTCCACCATCTAAAAAGAGTGTGTTAGAATACTCTCCATTTGCTTGGATGATTGCAGGAGCAAAGATATTCATGAAACTTTGTACCATTTAGCTCAAAGAAACCTTAACGATCAGAATCCCTAACTACCACCTTAAACATTCATCCCCCTACCATTAGCACACAGTAATTAAAGTGTGCACCATCAACAAAGTACACTGCAGTGTCTTGCAAAGGCAGCATCAATAGCACCGCAAAAACCCACAACCTTTATGCCTGGTGCACTAACTGCAAGTTCTTCCCCATGTGCCACACAATCCTGATTTGGAAATAAGTTGCTGTTACTCTGTTGTAGCTGGGTAAAAATCCTGGAACTTCTCACCTCAGCGTACTACAGAAGCCCGTTCACCAAACAGACTGCAGAGGCTCGAGAGTGTGGCTGGCAACCACCTTCCAAATCTGGAATGGCAATGTGAAGATTGATGGTATGAATCCAAA
Organism: Chiloscyllium plagiosum; assembly: GCF_004010195.1. Classification (NCBI taxonomy): domain Eukaryota; kingdom Metazoa; phylum Chordata; class Chondrichthyes; order Orectolobiformes; family Hemiscylliidae; genus Chiloscyllium; species Chiloscyllium plagiosum. The sequence continues at coordinate 16,823,440 of NC_057735.1, forward strand.
TTAAAAGGGAAAAGTGTAGCTGCAATATTAGAAATCAGTTCCAACATACTCAAAAAGTGGTTCAAAAACTGAAAAATCGAGACCCATCTTTCATCCTGACTAGCTTCTGGGTCCAGGCCTTTGTTTGATTTCTTCCTGAGGACTTGTTTAAACAGTAAAAATACGTCTGCATTGAAAACCTAATCAGATAGGCCCCTGATTTCAGTTTCGGCTTGTGCTGACTTAACCGATCAGTAAGGAGGATGGAAGAGAGACTACATTTAGCCCTGACATCCCGGAGGTGAGGAGTGGGAAACTAAGCCAGAACCCTGCAGCTCATCGCCAACTCACTTGGAGGGCATTAGTTGTGGGCAAGTTTGGCTTTGCCTATTATACCTTTTGAAATGTGATCAGCTGATACCAACCCGAGACTGATAGATGAAGGATGCTCACTTAAGTGAGATGCTTGTAGACGATCAGTACCTGTGGAAGAATCGTACTCAACATGACAACATATTCAGAAAAACAAACAAAATTTGCAGCGTTCTTGTTGGTGTTGGAGGATCAATGTCTTTAATTCATTAAAATGTATACGCCATTCTTCCAAAAGTTTAATTCATACATTGACAACCTTAATGAAGAATAACTTTGCCCATTGTTCACGCATAAAATATTTGCTTTTACACTGATTTCAAATCATGTGGCAGATTTCCCAAATTGTAAAATTGTTGACTTGCTCACAAGGGCCTGTTTGTAACATGGAAAGGCTTTTTCAAATCCTGCAATGTAACATCACAAGGGGATGCTTCCAGTAAGAATCATGCTAAAACAGCCTATTGGTGTGAGGATTTCCTAATGGACAGCAGCAATGTTTGCAACAGATGCTCGAAACCTTCTAATAGACTTCTGCAAAAAGTTGGAACAACTCATCTATTTTAACATCTGAGTACGGCAGACATTTCCACAGAGAAGAAATTGAACAATCGTTTCATAAAACATTAGGGTTCTGGCTTAATTTCCCACTCCTCATAAAGTATATTTGCTGTATATAATGGATTTTTTTTTTACTGCTTTAACAATGCTTACAGACAGTGAGGTATTTTGTATTTTAAGATGTGAAAACCGCTAACAGCAGGGTGACATCGGTATTAAATGCAAGTCATCTAATTTTCAGCAGCAGGTCTTTGTGTAGAGGCCCTGGGTAGTTTTTCAACTTGGCCATAAACAACTGTTGCTGATCACACATCCCTTGTAGAATCCAAAAGAAAACTGCAAGAACTGCTGATGCTGGAAATCAGAAACAAAAAGAGAAATTTCTGGAAAAGCTCAGGAGGTCTGGCAGCATCTTTGGACAGAAAACAGAGTTAATGTTTCAGGTCCAGTGACCCTTCTTCAAAACCCACATCATTTTCATGTTCATGGCTTTGAAATATTGATGTTTATATAACAACTAATTCACTACATAAAGTTTTACACTTGAATGACAAGTTGAATCATAAAAGGTCCAAAGTGGGTTCTGACAGGACAGAATGTATCCTCCTGTTTGACAATCTAGAATTAGGGGTTAAGCTTTTAAAATAATGGGTCACCCAGTTCAGACAGGTGAGGAGATGTTTGTTCTTACAGTCCTTAGCCAGCTTGGTCAAATGTGGTTAGCTCTGAAATGGTCGAGCAATTGTGTCTGATAGTTACCATGAATAACAAAAAGAATTAACGTAGATGGGCCACGAACATTGGCTAAGGCAACAGCAACCATGCACACCGCGAACCTGCGAAGCCCCCCCCAGGGGCTTCTGCTAAAGTCGGGAGATGATCGTGCTTGTTGGAGATCAGTGATTTCAGTTGTGGGACATCACTGCAGTGCCCTTGGTCCAACTATTTTCAGGGCATCTCCAGTTAAGACGATAAGCAGATATTTCTTCTCACAGATGGTCATGACTTTTCAGGACTGACTTTCTCAAATGGCAATAGAAGTAGTCTTTGGATTTTTTTTCAGGTAGAGATGAATCGATAGACCGTTGATAAGTAAGAAGCTGAAAGTTTGCCAGGGTTAGGCAGAAATGCTGAGTGATGATCTTCTTGGATTCTACCACAGGTCTGAGGGGCTAAATGATCCACTTCTGCTTCTAGGTCATACGTTCATAATCATGTGAATGATACTTATTTAGTGGTGCATATCCTCTCTAATGCTGTTGCGTAACAATGATAATAAAGCACGATTTATTAAGTTGCAATGCTTGCTTAATTTATTTATCCAAATGTACTTAAATTATAACCTTTGAAGAAATTAAGTAATTGTAATATGGATTTTGTCGCAGTTTCAAGCATTTTTTTAACCCTACAGTCCACTGGTATTTAAAAATCAAGGGCAACCTTACAATTCTGCATTTCCTGAACTGTCTTTGAATGTGAAGTTAAGTATCTGCCGCTTATTTGTGTTTAAAATATAAAGATAACCCACCTTGCCTTAGCCAAAAGTATTGCAACTGAAACGCCTACCATTATACTTCTGGTCTCCATATCACCAAAAGGATATGGAGGCACTGGAGAAGTTACAAAAAGATTTACATGGCCACACTAGAACTTGAGAGATTTGAGCTTTCGGGAAAGGTTGAGTAAGCAGAAGTCCTTTATGTCGGAGAAGAGAAATTTGAAGGGAATGTATTCTAAGTTATGAAGGAATGTCATAGGGTAAATGTTCAAAGATATTTCCACTTGTAGGGGAGTCAGAATAATGGTTGATCAGTGTAAAATGGGCACTAATGAGGATTTACAGAGAAACGTCTTTACCTTGAGAGTGGCTGGAATGTGGAACCGACTACCACATGGAACAATTGAGGCAAATCCCAAAGGTGGATATGGGGGAAGGTAGATAAACAGGTAAGGAAAGAAGAAGTAGGAGATTAGCAATTAGGGAGAGAGTAGGGCCCCTTAAAGATCAACGAGGATGTTATTGTGTTGAACTTCAAGAGATATTAAATGAATGTTTCACTTCAGTTTTTACTCGAGAAAGAGATGAAGGCTAGGGAACTCAGAGAAATAAATAATAATGTTTTGAAAACCTTTCACATTACAGAAGAGGACGTACCGGACGCCTTAGAAAACATGAAGGTGGATAAATCTCTGGGACCTGATCAGTCGTATCACAGGATGTCATGTGAAGTTGGGGAGGAAATTGTGTGGCCCCTGATAGAAATACTTGTATCATCTGTAACCACGGGTGAGATGTGGGAGGAGTGGAGGATGGCAAAAGTTGTGCCTGCATTTAAAGCCGAAAAGCATGGTGCTAGAAAAAGCACAGAGGTCAGGCAGCATCCGAAGAGCAGGAGAATTGACGTTTCAGGCATAAGCACTTCATCAGGAATGTGGAGTGGAAAGGGAGCTGAAAGATAACTAGTGGGGGTGGGTGTGGGACTGGGGGGGAAGGAAGGTGGGATGGCGATAGATGGATGTAGGTGGGAGGTGATTGTGATAGATCGGTGGGGAAGCTGGAGAAGATAGGTGGGAAGGAAGATTGGCAGGTAAGTCCCGTCAAGAAGACAGTGCCGAGTTGGAGGGTTGGATCTGGGTTGAGGTGGGGGCTGGGGAGATTTAAAAACTGGTGGTCAATGTTAATGCCATGTAGTTGTAGGGTCACAAGGCAGAAGGTGAGGTGTTCTTCATCCAGTTAGTGGGTGGCTTCGATTTGGCCCTGGAGGAGGCCCAGGATTTTCATGTCCTTGGGGGAGTGTGAGGGGGAGTTGAAGAGCTTGACCACAGGTGGTGGGGTTGGTTGGTGTGTGCAGACCAGAGATGTTCCCTGAACCGCTCCACACGTTGCCACTTGGTCTCCCTGATGTAGAGGAAACCACAACGGATGTGGTAAATCAGAAAGGCTGTAAGAAGAAGTCTAGGAATTCTTGACCTGTGAACCTGACTTTGGTGGTGGGTAAGTTGTTGGGGGTAACTCTGAAAGACAGGATTTACATGCATTTGGAAAGACAAGGAATGATTAGGCATTTTCAGCATGGTTTTGTATGAGGGAAATCATGTCTCACAAACTTGATTGAGATTTTTGACAAAGTTACCAAAGGCAGATTAATGAAGGCAGAGTGGTAGATGTTTCTTGGATTTTAGTAAAGCCTTTTACAAGGTTCCATGTGGTAGACTAATTAGTAAAGCTAGATCATGTGGGATTCAGAGAGAGCACGCCAATTGGATACAAAATTGGCTTTACAATAGGCAACAAAGGATAGTGGTGGAGGGTTTGATTTTCGGACTGGGAGCCTATGACCAGCAGTGTTCTACAGGGGTCGGTACTGGGTCCACTTTTGTTTGTCATTTATATAAATGGATTGGATGAAATATAGGAGGCCTGGTTAGAAAGATTGCGGGTGAAGCCAAAATTGGTGGTATAGTGGATAGTGAAGAAGGTTAACTAAGACTACAAAAGGATGTTGATCAATTGGGTCAATGGGCTTAGGAGTGGCAGATGGAGTTTAATTTGGATAAATGTGAGGTATTGCATTTTAGTAAAATAAGCAAGGGCATGACTTATACAGTTAATGATAGAACCCTGGGTAGTGTTGTAGAACAGAAAGGCTGAAGGGTTCAGGTTCATAATTCTTTGAAATTTGCATCATAGGTGGACAGGGTGGTTAAGAAGGCTTGAGCATGCTTGCTCAGATTTTTGGAGTATAGGAGTTGGGACGTTATGTTGAGGTTGTACAGAATGTTGGATGAGGTCTCTTTTGGAGTATTGTGTGCAGTTCTAATCGCCCCATTATTAAACTAAAGAGGGTTCAGAAGAGATTTGCAGGATGTTCGTGGGAGTGGAGGGTTTGAGTTCTAAAAATAGGCTAGGATTCTTTCAAATCATGTGTAGGGTATTGAGGAGTGACCTCATAGAGGTTTCTAAAATCTTGAGGGGCATAGATGAAGTGAATAGTAAAGGTCTTTTCCTTAAGATGAGAGAGTTCAAAAGTAGGGGGCATATTTTTAAGGTGAAGGGAGAAAGATTTAAAAAGGATATTTAAAAAGGGGCAGCTTTTTAAAACAGAAAGTAATTAGTGCGTGGAGTGAACTGCCTGAGGAAGTGGTCAATCCAGGTACAGTTACAACATTTAAAAGACATTTGGATAAATACACAAATAGGAAAAGTTTGGAGGAATATGGGCCAAATGCAGGCAGATGGGATGAGTTTAGTTTGGGAACATGTTTGGCATGGACTAGTTGGATCGAAGGGTTTGTTTCCATATTCTGTATTGTATGATTCTATTATGCTGAGTGGCGAGGTGGAATAGAGTAGATGAGGCTCACATACAACACAGACTAGGTGGGCTGAAGGGCCTGTTTCTTCTTCTGTAAAATTCACATATCTCCATAACAATCACCAAAACTGATGTCCCAGGACACCCAGTGCATGCTTGGCTTGCAATCCAATATGAAATGTTTTTCATTATTTTCAATAAGTTTTATGGAGATTGAGTTACTCAACACCTCGGCAAGGCATCTCCCACAAACTCGACTGAACATTTTCACTCCATACTTTCCGTGTCCTTCCCATATTTTTGAAAACTTATTTTGTTCAAATTGGTTTGGAGAGTTAAGTTGCTTTTGATTTAATCTGATTGTACTATGTTGTTTATTACTTTAATAGGCGCTGATCCACGAGTGAAGGTTAACACCGAATGTTTGCCTGTACAAAATGAATTTCAGCAGGTTTGTTGTCAATTTATTATTCAGTGATAACTATGGGCATATGTAAATACTGTCATGTCAACAGTGAATAATGACTGGATAACTGAACTGTTGAACTATGATATCCATTCCAGTCATACCCTTTCTCATTCTCCCTATTTATCATTCAGATCCTTATGAACAATACCCCATTTTTTGGACAACAGTATGGGACAGCAATCTGTTCTGAGATATACCATAAGGTATCATTTTGTGTTGCACTTGATGTGGCAATTTGTTGCTTCCTTAGTTATAAAGTCAGATAATTGTAGCTGAGGCTGCATGAATAATTGTGCATCTTCGTATTTTATCAGATCACCATCGAGCAGGGAGTTTGACCCAATGTATCAAAAACTGTACTCAACATTATTGTGGTCTTAGATCAAACTACTACAATAAATATAAATGTTGTAATGAAATCCTTTTGCATTTGGCCCAATGACTTCATGGAGAAGGGTAAACCTTTCAAGGAGTTAATGTATGTCAGAATCTAACAGAACCAAATGTTACTTTCTTCTGATGTCAATAACAGTAAAATGAATGATCAGATAACACAGAAGAGACAATGGTCCTTTGAAGTGTTCACCAAGTTCACAATTATAAGCATAGACTCAGGGGATGCACAAAGCCCAAGATGAATCATTAAGATCTTCTTAGGATTAGGTAATTAAATCTCTTTGATCTTGGTTTTGAATCGAGGCCAGAATGCGAGAACCAGGCTCTCATATCTATATAAGGTAAATTAATTTCAGCAACATTAACCCTAATGCATGCAGGCTGATGGCTCAAAAACTGCATGCATTTGGACATAGCTTGGCAAAGAAAAAGCACAGTTAGTAGTCGCAGAAAAGATGTAGGCATAGTTGTTGTGAGAACTGGAAAGCAACAACAACAGTGTAAGGTTTTCAATGATAAACAGCTGAAGAAGTGCTAATTGGCGAAAGCAAAATCTATATTGTGGTCAAATTGGAATTGTTTTGAAGGAACTGAGTCTTACAGTTGAAAGGACCTGCTTCGGGGAGGAGCAATGCATGGCAGATATTTTTCCTTTGTCAAAATGGCAGGTGGCACACTTAGAGCTGGAAGTGTGAATGTACTTCCTGATACTTTAATTGGGAACTGAATGGAACTGTTTGCATGTGAAAACCAGCATATTGAGGCCCAATTTATAGACCTATAAATCTGCTTTAAGCATCTCAGATAGAAATTGATTGCCATAACTATTTCCATTAATATAAATTCGATCTAAAAGTCCATTTGATGCTCTTTTATAACATGAATTGATTCTAATAGTCATGGTCAGGCCTAATTGTAGAAAAACGGACTCAGTGAAGCTGAAATAATGTTAATTGAATGAACAAAATGGCATTGACCTCACATTCCAGACTGTTAGTGTTAAATGGTTATAGACATTGACCATGAATAATGTCCTCTGTATTTGACTTAACGGTACTCAGCCCTGTTTAGACTTAAATGAATCATTGAGATACACTTGCCAGTTAGGTTGACAAGACTTGAGGAGACACTCTCTACAAAATGCCTTGCTCTTTCAATAAGGTGCCACATAAATGACACATATCAACGTCCGTGGAATCAGAGGGTAATGAAGCATTATGGGCTGAAAAGTGGCTACAAATGGAGTGTAAGTATTAAGAGAAGTTCCCAATCTTAATCAATGATTTTGATTGGGAGACTTATTGCAAATTAACTACATTTACAGATGATACCAAACTAGAATGGTTAATAAAATTGAAGGACACAGCCCAGAAACTACAAACAAAATATTTCACTGTACCAGAATTTAATACAGTTAAGTATAAAATATTACACACAGGAAAGAAAAATGTGCAATATGGATGCCTTGTGACTAATTTTGAAATGCCTGAGGAGAAAATTGAAAGAGAGCTCGGACCCTCGATAGACTCAACATTTAACATGTCCAGCCAGTGCAGAACAATAAAATTCAAAGCTAACAGAACTGAAACAAAAACAGAAATTGCTGGGAACACTTTGCAGGTTTGGCAACATCTATGGAGAGCATTCAGAGTTAATGTTTCAGGTCAAATGATCCTTCCTCAGAACTCTGAGGACTGTTCTGAGGAAGGGTCACTGAACACGACATGTTAACTCCGATTTCTCTCCAAGATACTGTCAGAATTGCTGAGCTTTTCCAGCAATTTCTGCTTTTATTTCTGATTTACAGCATCCCCAGTTCTTTTAGTTTTTATTTAGAATGTTGAGCTGCATGACTAATAGGTTGGAGTACAAATGATCAAACTGTGTAGTGCTTTGGTCAGACCACAAAGCAAGTACCCTGGGCAGTTATCTGCAACAATGCAAGCTGTGTCTCAGTACATATCAATTTTATGTCATGTCAGAAAATTGATGCTTCAAGTCCCAATCCAGCAATTTGAATATTAACATCTGTGTTGGCACTCCAGTGCAATCCCCATGGAAGTGTTTTGGTTTGGATAAAACGTTAAATAATTTTCTCTGCCAGGTGAATGTAAAAGATCTGAGAGCATAATTTCAAAGAAGAGGAGTGAAATTCACCTTGTCATCCTGGCCAATATTTCTCACTCAGTCAAGAAAAGATTATTCCGTCATTATAACATTATTGTTCATGGGAGTTTGCTGTGCACAAATTGATTCCCATTCTTCCTACATTCCGACAGTGAAGATTAGCCTGGAATGCTACTTTAAATTAAAGACTGAATAAGGACAAGAGAACACTGCATTTAATGGGAAAAAGGAGAAGATGTGCCTTCAGGCAGAGTAGTCAACACCTTGCATGGACTTCAGAACTGAATGGTGAAAGGAGCATCATGATGCAGCAGTGAAGGGACCTTGGCATTGTTCCAAAGTGAGATATTAAAATGAGCCAGTTCCTATGATCTTGTGAAGTTATCAGGATTTGGAGTTTCAAGTCCAAAATACAAATTTTAAAACATTATAATTTAGATTGTTTTATTTCTTATACATTTAAGTTGACCATCAGATTCATTATAAATAGATTTCTGCAACAGAATCTTTTCATTACTTTGCTTTTGCCTTTAAAACTATCCTGCTGTAATTCAAGCCCAGCAAGCCTGATTGCTGCAGTAATAAGTGACTGTCTACCTTTCGCTTTTAGCACTCATGGGTCTTTTTCTCAACCCTATATTGCGTGGGTTATAGATTATAATTGCCTTTGTCAACTAGTCTGAATAAATAAATTCCTTCAGTTGTATTTATGACCTATTTCTTTTCTGCATCCACACAAACCTTCTTTGTCAAGATTCTGTTTGTGGATTTCTCTACTTGTGTTGCTGATCCTGCATTATTATGAGGTTACCAGTTGACCTTCTTAATTAGTTAGATTTTTTTATGGGTGGATTTTCCTCCCTTAACAAAGCTGAGATTGGCAGAATTAGCATTTGCATCTTAAAATTAGAATCCCTACAGTGTGGAAACAGGCCATTTGGCCCAACAAGTTCATGTCGACCCTCCGAAGAGTACGCCATCTAGACCCATTCCCCTACACCTATTAATCTACATTTCCCTTATCTAATACACCTAGCCTACACATCCCTGAACACTATGGTCAATTTAGCATGGCCAAATCATCCAAAATTCACATCTTTAGACTGGGAAGAAACCAGAGCACCCAGAGGAAACCACGCACTCCACACAGGCAGTCACCCGAGGGTGGAATCAAACCTGTGCCCCAGACACTGCAAGGCAGCAGGCTAACCACTGAACCAGCAGGCCATCCAAAAGGATGCCAATTAAGTTTGCTCTTGTAGTTGATTGCAATGCAAGTAAATTGTAGCTGCTCATAATATTTAACAAGTGGATGCAAACTGTGATATAAACAGATGAATATGACTTAAATCTGCCAATGTCTACCAGCCAAAACAAATTAAATTTAGCACGATGTCATTTGCAGATTGTCTGTTACTCCTGCCTGTAAGGTGTCAGTGTTTCCACTTCACATGTAATTGACTAACTGTAAATTTCTTTGAAACACCCTATGAGTGTTAACGGCACTATATACCTGCACTGTATTTATTTCTTCAAATATCACCCAATAAAGCCTCAAGGCTGAATATTTAATGGCTATGACAGTGGCTCACTTCACCAGTTGGATTCAGTGCCCTCTCCTGCTGTAGCCATTCTCAGGAAGCCCAATGGGATTTTCTCCCGATCTGACATTTTGTTGTCTGCTGTCGGGGATCATCCTGTGGTCTTCAGGGCTGAGGTGCTGCCTCCAAACAGCACGTTGAGTGTTTTATAAACTTAAAGACACTGAGTAGTCAGTTACTGAAAGGACTGGAAGGCTTGGAAAAACGCTTCAAAAAGGTGAAATATCAATGGAAACAGCTATTGTTTTTATTCAAGTAACACATCATTAAGAGTATAATCGCTCACTGGAGGTTGGAGATGAGAAATCTTTAAAAAATGAGTGGGAGTTGAGGTGGGGGGTAATTAACTGAACGGAGTCTGGGTAGTTTTGGTGGTTATGGAAGTTGTGTTAGACTGTTAACAAATAACAGATAATAACAAATCCAAAACCTGAAAAATATGAATCTGCCTTTTAAGCTTAGACTGTAAAGGAAACTGCATTCGACTGGCTAGCATCCATTAGCTGGTCGTAATGAAGCTGTGATTTAAACTTCTAAAGTAGACTATCTCCAGTTACTAATTCTGATCCTAAATGTATTGCTTTTAGTGGTTTGAGACCTGTCGAGCTATTGTTTGGTTACCAGCAGGAATTCCCAAGCGGTGGAGGCCAAGGGTAAGTGAGGAATCTCTCAACAACTTGGACTATGTCTGTGCTCTTACTGCTGCCCCATTGATACCCCAGAGCATTTGCTGTCTTGTTTTATGCTCTGCATTTTACAAAGAGGCATACAGTCTGTCATAACCTTGCTGCGACTGTTATTTATAATAACCTTTGTGCTGTTTTTCTGTTGAAGAAACATTTGTGGAAACCACCACTTTAAGGAGGAGAGTAAAATGGCAAATGGCTTTCATTACTATTATGTTCATTCCCTCTGTTTCCAGAAGTATTCTAAAGTAGCTGGTTGTGATGCCAGAATGGCAAATGAACATGAAACTCTACAGGATAGAAGGGGGCTATTCAGCCTAATGCGCCAGTACTAGCACCTGGAATTAATTACTTACTAGTTCCCCCTTCCTCTATTCTTTCCGTACTGCCCACATCTGTTCAGAAGTGGCAGGAGTACAATGCCATTTTAGCTGCCAGCCCAAGCCCTTCAATGAGTTTGGAGTCTGGATGACAGTGACAAATAAGCTTATTTGCTGCACTGCCCGTTATTTCAGTTTGCAGTCAGAAGGATTTCACATTTGTGTGCCACTCAAGTCACAAGCTCAAGTCACACTAATGCAGTTCAAACTTTTGTTTTTAGTGATATTATACCACAGCAGGTTTAAAACACATGCAAAGCCAACCTGAGTGGCCGCGCCTCACTGAGTGCTCTCTGACAGTAACAGCTGACTGATGAAGAAATTAAGCTGTATCTGGAAATACTTGAACAGAATTATTTCCTGTCGAAGTCAAACAGATTCATTTCTGCTGAGCATTAAGAAGCAATGGATTAAGCAAATTATGTTGGTGGATTTAAAACTAATTTAAAAATCACCATTTCTAACACTTGAGGCTTGTCTTGAATAATCAAGCAGGGATTATCTTGTAGCTTTATATCCATGCTGCTTTGAGAAGCATTGAAAGTAGGAAGGAGGATTAAGCTGTATTTTCTGGATTGTTGCTTAACCTATTAAATGTTAACTTAGTTCACAGGAACATTGGTATGTTGGTTTTTTGCCAAATGTGATGGAAAGTTTTTGCTTTGCAAGTGTTGATGTGTTGAATATTCTGGAGCATTACAAGTTGCAGGATCTCCCTGTTCTTGTCATCCTAGCCTCTTGCATATTCCGGATTTATTTCTACCACAATACTGTGACTGTGCCTTCAGCTGTCCAATCGCTGAAATTTCTTCTGTAAATTTATCCCTACATCTATCTCCTCCTTGAAGAAACTCGTTACGACCGTTTGTTAATCAAGCTTTTGGTCACCTGTACTAATAAGATTTGTTTGATAGATAAAGATCCCCTGGAATGTCTTGGGATGTTTAATTATATTAAAGGCCCAATATAAATTTACTGTTATTGTCTTTTAATTTAAAAATTTCAGTTGGCAGCATTTTTAATAAAAGTGATTACTTGTACTTCTCTAAATCAGAGATTTAAAATTATTGCTTCAGGAGCTACAAAATTGTCAGTCTCAAAATAAAGAAAATGCTTAATGACCAAACATTAGCTTGTTATACAATATTTCCACAACTGTTATCCTCACTTAAAGTCTGCTGTTTCTTGATCTTTTCATCACAATCTGTTTTATCCTCCTGTATTTTATTAAGATTGTTGTTTGTTACAGAGGAGAAGCATAGCATGTGTGCATGAGAGAGGATGCTAGACCAGTAGCTAAGAGAGAAAGGGATTGAAGGATATATTCACGGGATTAGATGAAGAGGATTGAGAGGCTGGTGATGTGGAATGTATGATTCAGCCCATGTTGACCCAAGCTGATGTTTCTAACCTGTAAATACTTTTTTAACATTGTAATAGCATTCCTGTAATTGCCTCCCTGAATGCTTTGGCCTTGTTATTCTTAAATTCAAATCTCGGCATCCTGTACAGACTTCTTCTCCCCTGCATTCTTGCTTTGTTCAAATCAAGGCAAATTTTGTACCAAATTTATCTCCTTTCTCATTGGAGAAAACTGTAACTCTTATTTTCTTCAAGTTTCTCTTCTACTTGCAACCCTCTGGACCTTAATGTTTAACAGTATTTAAGTATTGTTTTATCTCACTTGTTCTTCTATTTTCAACCAGGGGTGTGCAATACAATAAACCACTTTTATTTGGTATTCTGCCAGAATTTAATATTTTTACTTCTTTCAGGCAGATAGGAATGTCAGCCTACATGCACGTCATATTCATTGCACAGTTTTGTTTGCAAGCGCATGCTGCACTTGTGTGGACGCATTCTTAATTGTGCTTCATCCTACTAATATCCCTTAAAAATGCTGAAGCTGCGATACAGGTTATATAGCACAGATCAGTCTATTTCAACTTGCACAAACCTTTAAACAGATTCCTCTAAAGCCACATTATTGTGTGTTTTGCTAGACTGACACTTCTGAGCACCTTTAACCAATGTCTTTGCAGAAAGATGACCTGCGCGGGTCAAAAGCAAATTCACACAAGTTACAAAATAGGCCATGATTATTTTGGAATGAGATGGTTAATTTGCTTTAAAAATGAAGGAATGAAACCTGGTACTGAGCTGATAAGATGAATATTACGGAAATGACTAAACAGTTCAATCCCCCCCCCCAGCCACCATCACCGAGACTCCTGTCCAGCAACATGTTAACATTTAGATAGATTAACTTAGAAATGTTTTCACAATAATTGTGGCAAAAGCGGATTTAATTTCTAACTGTAACGAAATGCCACAAATTATTCTTGCTGTATGGATGTGCATCCAATGAATTTGATTTACATATCATTAATATGGCAGAAAAATATTTTTAAAAATTGATCTGGTTCAATTTTCGGCCTTCTCGCTGACTCAGTTGAAGATTGTGGAGAATATAAAAGTAGTGTTTATTAAAACGTTCTCTTGTAGAATTTTCCATAACTCAGAACAAACTGCATTAAGGGTAACGTTGTATTAAGCATAATACAAAGTCCTGCAATATAAGCATTTTCATCCATCAATGAGCTAACCGCTGATAACCACAACACACAAAAGTGGACAAAAGACTGAATGAAGCTGGCTCCTACATGCACAATTATTTTTGTTTTTTGAAGTTGCAGAAACAACTGGGTCTCAACGTTCAGCTGACACACAAATTACTTGGCTTTATCGCTGCAGTTTGAGATTATCTGAACCCTTTGATTTGTTGACAGCATTGTACTGGTTCCATTTTATTGTCTACATGTTGGTGAACTCGAAGCAAAAGAGTTGGTACTATCCCTGAGAGTTCATCCCAAGTTGCAGTTGTACTTGAGCTGAAAAGTGCCAGTTCTCTGATTGACTGGCAGTGGGATCCTTATCTTCAAAACCTTGGGAGTTGCTGAATTGCGTTTTAATCTTGTTTGGCCTCCTGAAGAAAATTGTGCAGGTGATGCCATCAGCAATGAAGTGAACTGCACTGTGGCCATTAAATTCAGCCTATGAATTGTTTTGCATGACTATCCTAGACTGCAGTTAGAGAATAGCACTGTTGTTTTTTCCAGCTCCATTCTCAACCAGATGAAATAGCGTGAGCAGGTTACTGCCTGCCCAATCAGTCTTCTATGAAGAAAATAAATCATTCACGACAAAATGTGAAGTTTTCTGAGAAGGTACAGCTGAACCATGTAACAGTTCTATGCTTTGCTTCCTGTTTATGTCCAGTTTGAAAGCCTCACCACCTAGTTCCTGTGTGGATTCTACCTGATTGATGTTTCTTATGCTGCCTGGAATACTTATTAGAAAACAGATTGTTCAGTGTTGTTGGTTTAATATCAATGGCTTATAGTGACTTTATAGTTATTCTCTAATCAGTCTGTTTAGGGATGTTAATACACATGTCTGGTGCAGATGGGACTTGAACCTGGGCCTCCTACTCCGAGATAGAGACTTGTGCCGCATGAGCCCTTTGTTGTGACGTTGTAAGCTTGTTAAAACTCTGTTTATTAAATGCCCTCTTGTAGGTTTGGATAACGTTGGCAGACCATCACCTTCAAAGTATCTCCATTGACTGGGAAAAAATCAAGCATTTTTTCCTTAATGAGCAAAGAAACCCAAATGAGGATGCATTAGGAATCCAGATAGACAAGGTAAGCAATCAGTAACTGAACTTTGCCATAATTCCTAGTCATTAGTGTGAAGATAATTGGAGTTGAATGTAAATTAACATGAGACCAGAAATTAAAGGTAGACCTATTTAACCTCTATTGTAACATTAAGTTGTCACAAGAAGAAAATTGACAATGAAGTGGCTAGATCTACTGCTGTGCTGCACCACAGCGTGCTACAGCATGAGTATATAGTCAAATAAAAGTCAAGATTAAAAAATAAAACTTTCAGTCACTAAATAAAGAGTCATTTTTGACAGGAGCAACATTTCAGAAATGTTTAAGTCCACCCTCTTCCTCACCTCACTGCTGCTGATTTGATGGGTAGATTATTTCCAACAAAGTCCTCTTCCCCAGCTATTTCCCCACAAAAGAAACACAAAACAAACTTTGTGTTTGGCGTTACCCATTGATGTGAACAGACACAAGGAGCTGAATAGCTGCATTAAATAATGTACCAAAGAAAAACAGAAATTGCTGGAAAAACTCAACAGGTCTGGCAGCATCTGAGTAGAGAAACAGAATTAATGTTTCAAGTACAGTGATGCTTCTTTGGAACAGTTCTGAAGAAGGGTCACTGGACCCAAAACGTTAACTCTGCTTTCTCTCCAGAAACACTGCTGAGTTTTTCCAGCAATTTCCGTTCTCATTTCTGATTTCCAACATCAGTTCTTTAGTTTTCTTTGTGATTAGTGAACTAACTCCTCTTGAGGACCTTGAGGTGGTGAGCCAGCACCACTGTGACTGGGAAGCTTTCTGAAAGTCACTGTCTTCGGCAGGAGGGAAATGAGATTTAGCGGAGTTGATCCCACCAGTGAGAGCAGGGACAGAGCAGCAAACAGGGTGATTACAGCAGTAACACAGACCACCAGGATGGCTACAGTATTAGGCTACACAGAGGAATTATATGTTGCTTCCCTTGAAAACTATCCTCAACAGTATTAATCAGCAAACCTTGCAGACTTGAATGAGCAATTGGTGGCGGAGGGGAAGGGAGACATGGTGAGTGACTTTGGGGGTTGGGTGAGTGAGTGAGTAAATGACTGATTAACAAGGGTCATGGGTGAATGAATTACTTGGGTGGCTGTTGAGTGAGTGGTCATAAACCGCCCATTCCCACAAAACCACATCCACAAAGCATGCTGGGAGAGAAGGAAATCATCGACTGAAGGAAACCCACTTCCCACTGAAATTTTTACATGAATCCTGTCAGGGCCATCTCAGAGTGTGCCCCATTAGAAATGGACCAAGGTGAGTGTGGTTGAAATACTCCCTGGTCCTCACCCCTTACCTGCTGATCAGTACTAGGGTGCTGTGTCTTTTTCTGTCTCTAGTGCTGCTTCTGAGCCAAAAGGGAAAAACAAAGGTGCTGCTTGGCACTTTTTAATAATAATTTTGATTAATTACTCATTCAAAATACTTTATTGCTTTGGAATAATTTTTTTTCTGAAATTCATGTTAAGTCTTGTGGTAGATATTACCTTTCTAAAATTTGCTCGCTAGTTCCCGAGAAAAAGGAAAGTTGAAATGTGCCCCCCTCCCTATTCAAACTATTGAACAATCTTTCTCTAAGTGATAGAGGTCACTGGCTTAGAAGGTGCTTGTATGTCTCCAGGAGGGTCTTATGTGACCAAATCAGATTGTTTTGTATATCTGAACTTCATAGGTGGCTTAAGAGTTGCTATTGAGGCAAGACTGAGGGAGAGAATGGCTATTTCATTTGCTGACAGTGATATCTATCAAGTTTGTAAAGTTGGTAAAGCTGATTTTATGAATAATTTTAAAAGGAAGTTGCACAAGTGCTTGAAGATGAGGAAATGAGGTTTATGGATCTGAATTGATTGTTCCTTCAATAACCAGGCATGACTGGCCAAAGGGTTTTCTTTTTGCTGCTAGTTTTGCTGATTTTGTGAAATGGACTGTTCTGTCTTGGATGATGTCAAGGTTCTTGAGGGTTTTTTGTGGCTGAGTGCATCCAGCAAAAGCCCCGTTACTTCTGATGTCAATCAGCATCAAGGAATCACTTGGAAGGTATTGACCTACTGGTGTGACCTTGTAACCTTGGTGTTGATGTGGCCAGTCTATTAAGCATCTGATCTGGGATGAAAATGTACTGGGTTTTAAATATTTGGCGTCTTTCTACATATCTGTCTTCCTATGTCAAATGACTCCAGGGGATGTTGTCAAATATTTTTACTTGATCCCTGATAGCCTTGAACTCACTTTTACCTTTAGAGACATACTCTCGCAAATGTTGCCTTGAACTGAAGTGTTCTCACTTCTCATCTTTTGTCTGGCATTTGGTTTTCTTGAGAATCTGCTTGGGTTATATCTAGATCATAGCTGGGATCTGGGATTGGCAGCCTGTGATTCTGATTGGAACTGAACTGAGAATTGGTGAACAAATTATTGATGCATAGCTGTCCCTTGATGGAACAATGACTCCTTCCAACATCTTGCCTGGGGATTTGCCAAAAATATACAGATTTCTAATCATGAAGGGAATCAAGGATTATGGGGGATAAAACAGAAAAGTGGAGTTGAGGATTATCAGATCAGCCATGACTTCATTGAATGGTGGAGTCTCGATGGGCCAAATGACCTACTTCTGCTCCTATACCTTATGGTCTTATAGTCTGATGGGACAGTAGTTGTCTGTATTAGACTTTTTTGTTGCATACTTGCGTAATTGTTCATGTAGCTGGTTATATGCCAGTGCCACAGTTATACTGGAATGGCTTGGTTAAGAAAGTAACAAACTCTGGTGCTCGGGTCATCTCAATACAACCATACTTTACACCTCAGCCCATAGCGTTCATTGTATCCAGTGCCTGCACTTCATGAGGCATGAGCTAGAATGGCTGGTTATTGGTATCTATTGTGATAGGACCTCAGGAAGGGACTGAATAGTTCCTCTTGGCACTTTTGATGAAGCCAGTTGCCCTGTGTTTTACATGTACCTACTGGGCAACACCATAGTTAAGGATAGTTTCAGGGAGCTTCCTGCTCATACTTGTTGCTTAATTGACCACCACCATTCTCAACTGGATCAGAGAGTAATAATGAGATTTAGCTGATGTGTTTGTTGTAGAATCACTTAGCTCTGTTTATATTGTTTGGGTTCTGGTATTTAGCACGCAGCTATGTTATACTTTCCTGGACGATGGTGCTTCTGTCTAGCTTTGTCTGGAGTTTTTACCCACCCCATTGAATCAGTGTCATTTTCCATGCTTTGAGGTTACAGATTGTTCTGTATAACTTTGTTGCTGCTGATGATGATGGTGATCACCTGCACATGATCATCTGCACCTTATAGTGCCAAATGTGTCTGCAAGTTACAAAATATTAAGGACAAACATCTGAAAGCAGATTATCTGCCCCATTGACTAGATAACGATGGACAAGTTGGAGAACTGGCACAGAATTGTAAGGAATATACAGCACAGAAAGAGACAATTTGAACACTTAACCTCTGCCGTCTTCTTGTCTATCATCGATTCTAATGACCACAGCCATTCCTGTGGTATTGGGTTCCACATTTTCACCAGACTCTGTGCAAAGAAATTTCTTATGAATTCCCTATTTGGCAGGGGACTTTTGTGTGGATGGCCTCTAAATTTTTCCCCTCAAGTGTTTATCAAAAACTTACCTTTGACAATTGTAAAAATTTTTCTTAGATCCATTCCTCTTCAAAAGAAGAGTCTGTTTATCCTTTGCTGCTAAGCATGACTTTACATTTCTAGACCAAGACATTTTTAAAAAATTAGATCATCTCTCGTGCCTGTAGTATGGCAGCCAGAACCATACACTGTTCCTGATGGAAGAGGATGAGAATACTTAGCGCTTGACAGACTAAATCTCCTTAGCAAGTGTTCACAGGGTTTGGATATTCTTCGCCTCAACAATGCTCAACTCAGCACCAGCATCAAATGTAGCAAAGTAGATTGTGATAACAGAAATTGTGATGTTGTTTGACAACTGTACTTCCCATCATTATGAAGGATTGGAGACATTTTACAACTTTTGCTGGCTTATTCTTTTTGGGGTTTTATTTTGTAGCTTTTGGGGTTTTGAAAGTACCAGTCATGCTTTTAGGAAGGACCTGGATACATTAATTTCAGTGAATATTCTCAGTGTTACAAGTTGATCGAAAAGCTGACTTTTCAATGAGATGTCAAACTGAGGTCCCATTTGTCTGTCCAGTTGGAAGTCAAAGATTCCATCTCCAAGAAGAGCAGAGGATTATGCAGTGTCCTGGCCTATCCCTGATCTATCGCTCAATTAACAGTGAACAAATAGGTTAGGTGGGCATTACCATATTGTTAACTCCTTTCATAGTAAACAATGTTGGTGGAACTCTGATTTATTAATTCATAGCATGTGGGCACTGCTAGATGACCCAGTATTTATTGCCTATCCCTCGTTGCCCTTGAGAAGGTGGTGGTGACTTGCTGACTCCTCCACATGGGGTGGGCACTCCAGGATTTTGGTTTAGTGACACTGAAGGTATGGCAATATATTACCAAGTCAGGATGGTGGGGAACTTGCATGTGATGGTGTTCTCATGCCCTTGGCCTTCTAGATGGAAGTGGTGACATGTTTGGAAAATGCTGTGCAAGGAGTCTTAATGAATGTTTGCAAGATGGATATTCACCTGTACAGAAATACAATGTTTACCTCCCTGTAAGTCACATTCAGGGATTTTTGTACGATTGAATTATATTTATTTTAGATTTTTAGATCCCTCTAATGCTAACTTTGTAATTATAAATTTATATTTTGTTGGCATTTACCTGAGTGTCTCAGACTCTTTATTTCTGTTCAGAATTTAAAATTGATGTGACGCTGGGTGAGATTTTCAATAGTATGTGAACCCTCAGTGAGAAAGCAGTGGGCTGTGGCATACATAACCTTATCGAAGAAACACACAATGCCACTACAAGGAACCTTATCATTAAAAGATAAATAGAAAATGCTGCAAGTACTCAGCAGGTCAAGCATCGTGTGCAGAAAGGGAGAAACTATGTTAATGTTACAACTCGTCAGAACTGAAAGGTCACCAGCCTGAAAAATTATCTTGATATCTTCCTGTGTACACAGTGCCTAACCTGCCGAGTATTCCAGCTTTTTCCATTTAGCTTACAGATTCCCAGCATTGGTGCTATTTTGCTTTCACACCAAAATACTTGTTATCAGCAGTTTCGCACTCTGATATCAAGAGAGGATTGTGAAACATCAGTACATGCATATTTATTTTCCTTTATAGCCTTCAGCACTGTGTGACCAGAATTCAGATAAATAAAGCTGCCTTTGATAAATTGCATGTTGTTGAGGATTTTGGAGTCAGCCTGGAGGCAATTGTGTTTTGCTTCATTTGTGTTTGAATATATTAGCCTTTCATTTCACTCTGGAGTACCTGTGATTGTTGATAATCATTATAACTTTCCAGTGCAAGTGATGATTTTGTGATTTTTTAAAAAAAATTTAGAGTATTATGGAGGGAAAGCGAGGCTGCGGAACGAGATCAAACAACTGACACAAACAAGATGGGACAAAGGATTCCCTTCCATAATTCAATGAAGTGCACCATTTCTCTTAGCTCAGACAGGTCTCATAACAAGATAATACATCAAAAGATTGCTGTATCTCTGTGGCCTGGATTCATAAAAAGGCAGATGTTTCTACATGGTCGCTATGGTAACTGCCAAGCCCTGGGGAAGTTGCAGTCCATGCTGAGTGGCTCTGATGCTCCTAGTGGTGCAATTAAAGGAACATGTTTTACAATCACAACCCAAATTAAAATAATCACTCTCATCTGGTTAGCATATCCCCCCCCCCCCCAAAACTCCCTGTAAAGATATCTTACCCCCTCCTCCTGCTTACCCCCCAACCACTGACAAAGATTATTTCCCACAATTTGGACTAGCTTCATTTCCGAGGTGGAAAGCACACTGTACAGCAAATGGAAATAAAGAGCAGATGTTACAAAAAAATGAAGCATTAGCCGAAGAAATGTGAGTAGTGGAATCATAAGCATCTGAAATTAGAGGAAACAGATGAACATTGTAGGTCTGTGTGTATTTTCTGCTCTTCAGATCACACCTCTTCCTCAGCACATTATATTGCTTTCATTTTCATATTATGGTTTATAGTCTGCATAATGTAAAATGATTGGTGAAGGAAGGAGAAGCAGTGTGAGGAGAAACATCCTTAATGCAGCAAGAAGGAGTGCGGTTGTGATGTATTCAAACGTGACTGTCAAAAGGAAATCGGATGATTACCTGAAGATAAAGCATTTTCATGGTTTCAGTGAGGAGTGGGCTGAGCTGAGTTGCTCATGCAGTGCGCTAGTACAGATTTAATGGACTTAATGGCCGCTTCCAATGTTGTAACTAATCAATAAGACCAAAAGATGTAGGATTAGAAGTAGGCCATTCAGCACATCAAGTCTACTCTGCCATTTAATGAGATCATGACTGATTTGATCATCTTCAACTCCACTTTCTTGCCTTTTACCCATAATCTTTGATTCCATTACTGATTAAAAATCTGCTTATCTCAGCCTTGAATACACTAATGGGATGCCTTGACCACCATCTGCAGTATAGAATTTCATAGATTCACTACCCTCTGAAAGAAGAGGTTACTCTCATAACATCATTAATCTCACACATTCAGGCTGAGGCTGAATAGAAATGTATGAGTAAGAGGCATAGAGAATTTACCTTTGTATGTGTAAAGTTTGGAGAGTTGCAGGAGAATGTAGAGCAGAATTGGGAGAAGATGGGAGACTATCTCTAAAATCTGTGGCACTGTCTAAATTGAGGCAGAGGAAACTATAATGAACAACATGATAAGAGATAACCGCATTGGTTTGTCAGAGCTCAAAGAGAAAAACTAATTTTGTCTTCCATGGATTTCTTGATTCCAGGACCTGCGTCAGTCCAGCTTGAACCATTACAGTGGCACTGATGTGGAACAGTTCCACAGTGCACTGAAACGACTTTTACTCGCCTATGCTAACTGGAATAAAAGTGTTGGCTACTGTCAAGGTTTCCTAATACCAGCAGCAGTCATTCTGAAGGTGATGGAAAGAGATGAGGGCAATGCGTTGAAGGTAGGTTGAAATGGCTTATATATTTAGGAAAAAAAATCACATTTTTGTTAGCTTTTTTCCATTTGTAGCTCATTTCCTCTCCCCAGCTTGTGGTTATTTGGTATTAGCCTGCGTCTTATACTTGAGAGATGGGAATACCCCTCATGCTGCAAGCTAAGCACCATAATCATCATCTTACTAATCTGTACATCTCCTTGATGAGCAACAACTTAAATTTATACAGTGCCTTTAAAGTAACAGAACATCCCAAAAGTGTTTCATAGGCGTGAATACCAAACAAAGTGTTATGCAGATGTTCATATTTTACCCATATAAATATGTAGTTGAGTGACATCAACATTCATGAAACTCAGCACCATCCAGGACAAAGCAAATCCATAACTTGACCAGCTAGAAGGAGGAGGGTAGTCTATTCCCACAGTGCTGTTTGGAACAGATATTCCCACAGTGCTGTTTGGATGATGTTCTGGAGCTTTGACCCAGTGATACGGAAGGCATGGCAACATATTTCCGAGTCAGGATGGTGAGTGACTTGGAGGGGAACTGGTAGGTGTGGTCTTCCCAAAAATCTGCTGCCCTTGGCCTTCTAGATGGTAGTGGTCATAGGTTTGGAAGGTGCTGTCGAAGGCAATTTCTTTTAATTCAGTCATGAGATTTGTGTGTCATTACCTTGGCCAGTCCTTGGTTGCGCTTGAGAAGTTAGTGAACTGCCTTCTTGAAAGACTCCAATCCAAAAGTGTAGGTAAACCCACAATGTCATTAGAGAGGGAAGATGGTCTGTATATGTGCTGCTTCACTCGTCCTGGATCATAAACGTGGTAGTTCTTTCCTAATAGATAGATCTGTCTAAGTGACATGGAACTGCATCATAATTCGGGGCCCAAGAACAAATAAAAGTAAGGATAGATGATCTAAACTTGATCAAAGAGGACTTTAAAGGATGCAAGTACTGAAGAGTAGTGGGATCAAAGGTTACGTACATGTAGCATTCTCAACCTTTTAAATTTAGTTTACACGATAATTCAATATGGACGTTCTGATAGGTAGGCTATCACTGCACCACAAGATCCCATGTATGGAATTGCTTTAGCTGTCAAGTCAGACCTATGCCAGTCAATGAGACAGAAACCAAGAAATCTTTCTTTGTGGACAGAGTTTATTAACTTCTGGAACCTTCACACATCAGTCCCATCAGTTAGCCCTTTATATCTCTATATAGTCAATTAATTAATCAACTAACCCCAATCACCACTTAACAGCTTGCTGTATTAATATTTGTAATGTGACCAGCGTCATTGTGGTCAGCCTGTAATTCCTTCCAAAGAGGGGGCTCCTGTGGTGCAGTGGTAGCGCCCATACCTCTGAACCAGGCAGCCCAAGTTCAAGAATACAAAGACAGAAATTGCTGAAAAAGCTCAGTGGGTCTAGTAGCATCTGTGGAGAGAAATCGGAGTTAATATTTCGGGTCCGGTGACCTTTTCTCAGAGCCCAAGTTCAAGTCCCACCTGCTCCAGTGGTGCGTAATGATGTCTTGGAACAAGTTAATTAGGGAGTAAGTAAATAATTTAGAAGAATAATTCTTTCCAAGTGGCAGGCAGGAAGACCATGGGAATTTCCTAGTCAGCCTCCTTCAGACGTTAATAACAAACCACAGCAATACTTTGCTCATAAGCATGGACAAAACCGATAGCCCATTGCCCAACCTTTGGAAATGAAGATGGGAGAAAACAAAGTGTGGCAAAGAAATGCTTCAATGTGAATTACTGATTTATCTTGAGCGAACTGAACAGGGACTAGATGGGATAACATGATACATTGTTCAGTATCATCAACTGCTCATAAGGAATACCATTTTAGTTTTGTAAAAGTCCACAGTTCACAGATATACAGGCTGATAACTGTTTGTTTATCAGATGTTAACAGATCCCTGAAGGCCCCAAAGTGACAAGAAGTGGTAGACTTTTCAGTCTGGAAGTACAACAGGTGCCATATTGGGAAGACAAGGAATATCTTCTTATCACCACATTTACATAGGCATTTCAATTGCAAATGTTACAGCATGGGATAAACCTTCCTGCTTAATTTAAAACCAGCAACACAGAAAAGATTTATCCCATGCAATAATCTGTAAAAATTCGAGTGAGGACTACTTAAATTAAAATTAACAACTTTATATCTTAAAGTATAACAGAGAATAATTAACTAACCACTATTTACAATTTCTTTCTCTAACCTATCTTCTCCTTTGCTTCTATAATACTGGTCCGATAAAACTCCCAATTAAGATTTACAAAACAACACTTCTTATCTCAAAACCAGGCAGCTGTAGGTTCTTGTCTTCGGATCTTTGTGTCTTCTTTTCCCCTTGTTAGGAATTTCTGTATCACAGGTTACTGATTGAAAAGGTACTTTTAAGAGAGATCGTTTTTCAAGCAGTCTGGTATGCTAGGATTGGCAGTTCTCATCTCAACTGTTCAATTTTCCGCCAGTCTTATATCCCAGAGCACTGGGTTATGTCATTGCCTTTTAAGATTGTCAATATACTCAATTCAAACTTTATTGGTACTTGGTATTTTTATCGGCGTATAATTTAAATTGATTGGCCGAATTTGAATTTGTTTTTGTCTTCAGGCAATGAACTACTCGAATTGTTCAACCCAGTGTTACATGCATTGTTGCCTTATTGAGAACACTTGGTGCTGTGTCCGGTAGTTCTGCTGCTTTTAACTTTCTTAAAGGTAACACAGATAAGATCTTTAATTCCTGTTTTAGCAGTCCAACCCCTCCCTCTCTCCAAAATGTTGATTTGACTCAGTAAAACCAGTTCTGAATGTGGAGCCAGGGTGAGCAGGCATATACATCAACAGGAAAATACATTTAAGAGTGCTCAATTGTATTCGTTTGCCACTCCAACCTCTCTTCATTCTCCTAGCCACTGACTCCTCCAACTTCACACCTTCTTGAGTCCCAATTTTACAGCTCACCCCAGACTCCATGCTTTTAATGTAGTCCTCAGATCCTGGGACCTCTGGCTCCTAATTGCCTGATTTTTATTCACTTTATAAGCCACTCCATTGCAATAACTTTGGGGTGGTGGAGGACCCCTTGATTCACACCATTCCAATATAGAGTTGTGCTCTAGATCACATGAAGTGAGAAGTGTGGATTTTTACCCTTTTAATATTTATATATATTTTTGCCAGTATTTTTCTCAATGAGGATGCAGCATCTTGTGGAATTCGACTGACAAAGTTGTTTATTCAAATCACCACTGAACTGCATAGCTAAGGACTTTGATCGTCAGTCAGACTGAGAAATTGCCAATGACGTGTTCACGAACTGAACTGATTCCCTGCATTGCAGTTCTATCTGTAAACCAGTCCCAAAGCAGACCCCTGCAACGTACCAGACTGCAGCTCTGCTCTCATTTATTAAGACATTGACTTTAAATCATATAAACTGTCAAAGCCATATTTGGCTATGGTTGTGACTGTTTTGCTAAAAGTAAATTTGGAAAAGAAAATTATTCTGGTCAGTTTTGTGGTAACATGGGCTGTTCATCCCTTTGAGCATGTTTTACCATTCCATGAAGCCATGGCTGATTTGTGCATTGATTCTCTTTGGTCACCTGTGAGCCATTCCTTATTGCTTTCATTTGACAAAAATATATCGAGTAAGTCCTGAAACTTCAAATTGACCTCACATTTCAGCCTTTTTTCTGTCTGAGTTCCAGATTGTGTTATGTGAAATAGATGTTTTCTACTAATACCCTTGAATGCCCTCATGCTGATTTTGAATTTCAGTCTTCTCATTCTGAACATCCACACTGAGGGAAGTCAATTCTCTGCATCACTTCTATCGAGCCTCTTGTCTCTTTGTCTCCTTATTGAATCCCTTTACCATTTGAAATGCCTTGGTCAGAGCAGCCCGTCATTTTCTAAGGTCAAGGACATATAAGCCAAGGTTTAGCAGTGTGCTCCCATTACTTACTGAGCAGCACCATTCTGATGAATCTGTGCTGTACCCACTCACGATTCAGGATAGCATTCTTGTGGTAGAGTACCGAAAGTTGATTGCATTCTCCAGTTGGGGTTTGATGAAAGTTGTGTACAGTAGAGCAAACATTGTCTCCATTGTATTCTGAACAGTTGAACTAAGGCCAACATGCCACACAGCTTTCTGATATACATTAGTGGCCTGAACTTGGATATATAGGGCAGAATTTCAGAGTTTTCAGATAACACGAAAATGGTGACACGTTTTAGTCAAAGAATAGGAAAAGCAATGTAAACCGAAAGGTAGAATTTAAAAAGGGTCTAAGAACTGAGAAACTTTGAGCTGTATGTACACAAATCCTTAAAGGTGTCAGGACACAACAAGGAAATAGCTAAAGTCAGATATTGGATCTTTGGCTTTCTTAATAGAGGCATAGAGCACAAAAGATAGGAAATTATTCCAGAACCTGTTTCTCCTCAGCTAGGATATTTGGTTATTTCTGGGCATCACATTCTAGAATGGCTTTCAAGGGCTGTGAAAGGATGCACACGGTATTGACGAAAATGGGCCCAGAAAAGAAAGTGTTTAGTTATGAGAAGAGACAAGAGAAATGTTGGTTTTTCTCCTTAAAGCAGAAAATTCAAAACCATGTAAGCTTTTAATAGTGCAAATAAGCAGAAACTATTTCTGGTGGCAGAACAGTCAATAACCAGAGGGCACAGATTTAAAATAAGTGGCAAATGTTCCAGAGGCAAGACTGGAGAACTTGTTTTCTTCAGTGAGTTTTTATGAGCTAAAATGCATGATGTGTAAGTGTGCTTAAAACAGATTTTGTCATAATTGTCACAAGGAAATGGAAAAATACAGATACTTGAAGGCGAAGAAATAGCAGGTCCACAGGGAAAAACAGTGGAGTTGAACTAATTGGATGATGCTTTCAGAAACCTGAAACAGTTATGACAGGATGCTTGGACATTTTCTGCGTTGTATCATTGTGTGGTCCTGATTGTCTGATTACCTGTACTCTAGCTTCTAATGATTTATGTACACCGTCATGCAAATCATTTCACTTCGCTACCTAATCTCCCCATATTTAGAAAAAAAGTTCCAATTTCTTGGTCTTGGATCCAAAGTGAAGAATTCTGTACTGTATATTGAACTTCATTTTTAAAAAAATAATTTCATGCCATATGAACATTACTGCCAAGTCTAATATTTATTGCCCTATGCATAATCGCTCAGGAATAAAAGCTACTAAGAGGCCACCTTGAACCACTGAACCCTTTGTGGTGCAGGTACATAAACAAGTGTTGTTCAGGAGTTCTGTGATTTTGACCCAGCAACCGTGAAATAGCAGTGCTATAGTTCCAATTCAGAGTAGTGTCATTTGGAGGGGAATTTGTAGCAGGTGATGATTCCATATAATTGCCGTCCTAGCCCTGGCTGGTAGAGGCCACAGATGCTGTTATAGGAGCCTTACCAGTTGCTGCAGCCCATTTGATAGATTGTACACATTTTGGTCATTATGCAGCTGTGGTGGGGGTTTAAGCTGCTGGAAGTACTGGTAACGAAGGGTTTTTGGTGCCAGATGGTGTTGAGTTTTTGAGCTTCTTGGGTATTGTTACATCTTAGCTAATATAACTACAGAAATATTCATAACTGCAGTTTGTATCATTTACAAACTTGGATGTGTGCATCTAACTGTTTATTCAAGTCATAGATATATATGAAGAAGATCTGACATTTCAATTTGAACATTACTTGTCGTGTTTGACAGTATGTGGACTCACCTTTTTTTCTCATAATCACGAGTGGAACATTACCTAAAGCCTAATGGCAGTATCGAAAGATACTTTACTGTCAACTATGCTGGTGATCACATCAAAATCACAAACTAGATTATCCAACCGTCACTTAGCTTCCCAAATAAATGTGACCTCTCTGCGTAACTCCATATTAGTCCAACTGCTCAGTCCCTCTCCCCTTGATGACCTATTGTGGTAACATCCCAAGAGGTGATGTTAAATTAACAGATTTGTAGTCAATTGACTTCTTGCTCCCTCTTCTTAAAACATTTTAAAATTTTCTTTTAATCCAATGACATAATCTCAGAATCTAGAGATCTTTAGAAAACTGTTTTATCTCGCCACAATTTCTCACTTTGTATGGAAACCATCTGGTCCTGAAAATTTATTGATCTTAAAATCCATGATTTTCTTCATTTTTTTAAATAAAGCATTACTATAAATTCAGTAACTTTGAATGGCATCGTGGTAATACCACTGGGATGGTAATCTCGATCCTTAGACAGATGTTCTGGGGACATGGGATTGAATTCAACTGTGGGCACTGGTGAAATCTGAATCTGAAAAAAATACCAAATGAAAAGGCAGCCTAATGGCATCCATGGAACCACTTATCAAGTGTTGCAAAATTCTATCTACTTCAGTAAAGTTTTTTAGGGAAGAAAGTCTATCATCTTTATCTCGTATGGCCGACATATAATTCTAGATACCAGAAAATGTGGTTTGCTCTTAACCGCTCTCTAGACAATTGGGGATGGGCAATAAATGACATTGACTGGGCAGAGAGACCCACATCCCATAAATAATTTTAAAAAGCATTTTATTCTTGACTAGTTTAATTGGTCTGCCATTTACTTACATTGTTATCTGAAATGAGCCCAACATTATCTTTTACCATTTTATTGACTTAACTCCACTTAAGAGGAGGTGATGGCCTAGTGGTGTTATTGCTGGACTGTTAATCCAGAGAGCCAGGTCATGTTCTGGGGACCCAGGTTTGAATCCTGCCACAGCAGATGGTAGAATTTGAATTCACCAAAAAAAAAAGCTGGAATTATGAGTCTAACAATGACCATCAATTGATTGTTGAAAAAAACCCACCTGCTTCACTAATTTTCTTCAGGAAAGGGAATTGCCATCCTTATCTGGTCTGGCCTACATGTGACTCCAGACCCACAGCAATGTGATTGACTCCTACCTGCCCTCTGGGCAATAAATGCTGCTTAGCCAATGATATCCTCATCCTGTGAATGAATAAAAAAAATTTGTAAAATCTTACAGTGTAATCTTTGAAATTTTTGACAAATTTTTATCATATTCTCTTTTTCTAACTCTTGTTACCGCCTTTATATTCCTTTGCTGTTTTCAATAGCCTTGGTAATACTTTTCATTCGTAAAACTCCTTGCAGTTTTGTAAACCTGTTCTCTCAGATTGATACTTGTCCCTTACCGTATTTGTTGACCAAGGTTCTTATCTGCACAAGCCTGGGGCTATGGCATTTGAGGGATGTTGGTTTTGTATTGTGCCAAGAAATTCTTTGAACATTTTCCTCTCTGAGTTCCTGTAATAATGATGCTACGCCCATGGTATGTGTAAGCAATTTGAATGCTTCTATTACTAGGGTTTTAGTTTTATCTTACTCATCTCTTTCCTAAAATAGATTGTTATTTTTCTTTGAGTAAAGCAACTCTTCTGGCAAATAATTCTCAGAAACATTGGATTTTCGATTTAACCTGGATTTTGAGCAGAGTTAAGAAAATCCCTGAGCGTTTGAAATTTGAAATGATGACAGAAAATACTGAAATTGCCTGTCCATCAGCTTCCTAAAGAGAACGATGGCTAAATGCATTAAGTGTGATCTTACTTCAAAATTGGCTCATTCAGACTGAAGGTCTCACCCTAAATGTAGCCTGATTTTCTCTTTCAACTGCTGGCTAACCTGCTGTGAATTAAGTTTTTCATTTCAATGGTGAAGCCAACAAACAAATATAAGCTTATTTAATGGTCACCATGAAGCTTATGTCTGGGTCGATAATCAAAGTATATAATCCTTTTCATCTTTCTTGCAAATGGTGCAGGGAACTGGAAAAGAAGAAACAGTGGGATTATTCTTGTTTGAAACATGGGATGTAGGTGACATGGTCAAGGCCAGTATTTGCTGTCCATCCCTACCTACCTTTGAGAAGGTCATGGTGAGCTGCCTTCTTGAATCATTGCTGTCTATGTGTAGGTACATGTGTAGTACTGTTAGGAAGGGAGATCCCAGATTTCTAAGCTACGATGTATAGGGAGAAATCAGGAGCAGGAGTAGACCATTTGGCCCCTCGAGCCTGCTCTGTTATTTAATAAGATCGTGGCTGATCTGATTTTGGCAACATCGAGGGTTATTGCTAAATCTGCATTACTTTTGAGTCATTTGATGTTTGAAAGAGGGCAGAGTGTATCAATTTAAAATGATTCAGAGTGAGACAATGACCATTTTCTGAAACGTGGTACTGTTCTTGAATCATTTACTGTAGGATCATTCACAGCACTTAATGTGCTGGAGGTTATTTTGCATTATTAGTGTCCTCCTGGTTATTATGATGTAATGAGACTGTCTGTCACACTGGTCCCACTAGAACACTTTACACCTTTGGATTTCAGTGGTGGCACAAATCCATTCCATGTTTCAGGGAACCACTGAATGTGTTTATGGGTGGCACGGTGGTTCAGTGGTTAGCACTGCTGCCCCACAATGCCAGGGACCTTTGTTCATTCCAGCCTTGAGTGACTGTTTGTGGAGTTTGCACATTCTCCCCGTGTCTGCATGGAGTTTCCTTTGGGTGCTGTGGTTTCCTGCTACAATACAAAGATGTGCAGGTAAAGTGAATTGGCCATGCTAAATTGCCCATAGTGTCCAGGGATTATGCATTAGTCAGGGGTAAATGTAGACCAATAGGTTAAGGGAATGGGTCTAGGTGGATTGCTCTTTGGAGGGTTGATGTGGACTTGTAGGGCCTAATGGCCTGTTTCTGCACTGGAGTGATTCAGTGATTTGTGCCTGATGTTTCTGTATTTTTACATCCATACATCTCACTTGAAGAGTCCATTGTACTTCAGATAGTTACTTACGTCAACTGACCTTGACTAATGATCTTTATGCATTGAATAAATGTGAAAGTGGGATGCTATGATCATGTGGTACCTTAATACATTGTACTGTTCTGCAGAATGATATGGTGCAGGCTTATGTCCTGAAAATGCACACAATAGAGGAAGAGAAATGTAAGAGAAGTATAGAAATTTAATTTGCTGTTATTCACCCACAAATAATAGTGTGAACTTGAGGGAGAATCAACTCTTCGTCATTTGCAAATGGTGCAGGGAACTGAAACAGAGGAAGCAGTGGATTACTCATGTTTGAATCATGGGGTGTGGGTGACACAGGCAAGGCCAACATTTGCTGCCCACCCTACCTACCTTTGAGAAAGTGGTTGTGAGCTGCCTCCTTGAACCATTGCAATCTATGTGACGTAGGTACTTGCATAGTGCTGTTAGGAAAGAAGATCCAAGATATTGAAGCAGTGATGATGTAGGGACAAATGAGGAGCAGGAGTAGACCATTTGGCCCCTCAAGTCTGCTCTATCATTCAATAAGATCATGGCTGATCTGATGTTTGGTATTAAGTCCAAATTCCCATCTACCTTTCTTGAGCTCTGACTCCCTTACTTAGCCTTAACATGACCTTGTCTCTGTTAATAGAAGATCCCTAATTTTTAAACAATGGTCCAGAGTTCCCTATCTGTCCCACAAAGGAATATATTCTTTCAGCACTTGCCCTTATCAAGTCCTTTCAGGATCTTATGTTTCAATATGATTGTCATTTTTCTTCTTAACTCCAGTGGACTCAGCCTGGCCTGTTCAGTTATCTTCATGAGATAGTCCCACTACTTCTGTGCCAGGAATCAGTTGAGTGAACCTATTCTGAACCTACTTCCAATGAATTTATATATTTTCTTAAATAGGAGACCATAACAGTATCTCACGCTTCAGGTGTGATCTCACCAATGCCCTGTAGTAAAATATCTGTACTTTCATATTCCATTGCTTTTGCAACAAATAACAACATTTTACTTGTACCAGACTACTATATTTTATTCACGTACAAGGTCATTCACCTTCCTCGTTTCGTCAGAGTTCTGCAATCTGTCTTCATTTTCTTTCTCCCTGCCAAAGTAAAATAGTTCACATATTCCTACGTCATACTCCATCTGCAATTTTTGCCCACTTATTTAACCCATCTGTGTTCCTTTGTAAACTCCTTCAAATCCATCAACTTGCATTATCACTTGCATTAGTATGCAGATTTAGCAACCATACATTCGGTTCCTTTGTCCAGATTATAAATACTTGAGACCGTGTCCCTGATCCCTGTGACACCCCCACTCGTCAGATCCACCCAACCCAATTATGCCTACAATCCATTCCCTATTAACTAACCTTCCCCTATCCATGTATTATGATACCCTGTATACCCTAAGCTCTTGGTTTGCACAATATTTTTTGATGTGGCAACTTGTGTCTTTTGGAAGTCTAAGTATGGCACATCACAGGGTTACCTTTATCCAAACTGCTTGTTACTTCTTCAAAAGATTGATACTTTAGTCAAACATGGCTTCATTTGTGGACTCTGTCCAATTATATTGAGATTTTCTAGGTGGTCCCATTATATCTGCCTTGGTAAAAGATCCCAGCATTTTAATGATGATATATGTTAAGTTAATTGGCCTGTAGTGTACTACTAGCAGAAACTGAGGACTACAGATGTAGGAGATCAGAGTCAAAAAGTGATGTGCTTGAAAAGCACAGCTGGTCAGGCAGCATCTGAGGAGCAGGAGAGTCAACGTTTCGAGCATAAGCTCTTCATCGGGAATGACCGGTTGACTTTTCCAACAGCACACGTTTTGACTCTGTAGTTTACTACTTTCTGACTCCACCTTTTCACAAATCTGGGAGTCACATTTTAGGTTTTCCAGTCTTATGGGACCTTTCCAAAATCGAAGGAACTGGAAAATTATAAACAATGCAACTGTTATTTCTGCAGCCACTCCTTCCAACAGAGCAGTGGGACTTGTCAGCCTTTAGTTCTAATAATGCTCACAGTACCCTTTCTTGGACAGCGATAGAGTTCAAAGTCAGCATGGTATGTGACTTGGAGGAGAGCTTGCATATGGTGTTGCTCCAATGCTCTTATTGCCCTAGACCATGCAAGCCAGGAATCGACAACTATTTGTACCTGAAGAGTCTTTTAAGGGAAGCCACGAGTTTTAAACTTCAGCGTTTCTAGCCCAAATAATTGGCCACTTTTTTTTATTCATTCTTGAGATATGGGTATCACTAGCTAGACCATCATTTATTGCCTAACTCGAATTGCTCGGGAGCTAGTCAAAAATCAACCACATTGCTGTGTGTCTGGAGTCATATTTAGGCCAGACCAGGTAAAGATGGCAAATGTCCGTCCCTAAATGACATTAATAAACTGGATGGGTTTTGTTTAAATTAACGTGGTTACCATTAAGCTAGCTCCTTTATCTAAAATTTCATGAAATGTAAATTTCACCAGCTGCCATTCAAACCATTATCCCCAGAATGTTAACTTGAAGTTCTGGATTATTAGTGCAGGACATTACCACTACACCCTGACTTTCCCTGATATCTAAATGTCCTAGTATCTGTGGAAGAATACACATTTGCAAATGAAATGCAAAACATGTATATGACTTTTGTAGCAATAGAAAATAAAATTTAAAATGGAATAGACCTAACTTTGAATAATCACATTTATTTTACTTTTTTGTTACAGCTTTTGGGAAAGTCATTTGTGAAATAGACTTTAACTGATCATCTTAAATTGGTTGCGAGTGTATCTTTTGCGAGAATGGGATGGTTGAGTGCTGCCTGTCATCCCTTCAGCTCTTCCTGAGTCCAGCATTCATTAAGTACATATCTCCTGTAATTCTATTTCCTACACATGGCCCATAGCTTTGTATGCTGTGGCATTTCAAATGTTCATCCAAGTACTTGTTCCGTGTGGTGATGGTTCTGACCTCTACCACCCTTGCAGGCACTGAGTTCCAGAGTGCCCTCTGAATGAACAAAAATTGCCCTTAAATTCATTCTAACCTTGCCTTAAGTCTATGCCCCTTGGTAATTGACTCTCTCTATTAAGGGAAGATTTTGTTCCTAATGATTCTATCTATGTCCCTCATAATTGTATAGGCATCAGTCAGGACCCCTCTCAGCAAGTCATTGGAATTTCCTGCCTGTGTACCTGGCATTGCACCACCACTGAAACCCATACAAGTTGCTCAGTCTGGGCTAGAGCAGCGTCCATTTGGTGGAAGATATGACTTGCACCACTGTTGGATAGTAGGAGCATAAAACTGCTCACAACAATGTATGGGTGAAACCAAAAGAGAAAATGTTGGAAAATCTCAGCAGGTCTGGCAGAATCTGTAAGGAGAGAAAAGAGCTGACATTTCTAGTCTAACTGACCCTTTGTCAAAGCTCTGACAAAGCTTTGACAAAGGGTCGATTAAACTTGAAACGTCAGCTCTTTTCTCTCCTTACAGATGCTGCCAGACCTGCTGAGATTTTCCAGCATTTTCTCTTTTGGTTTCAGATTCCAGCATCCGCAGTAATTTGCTTTTATCCAATGTATGGGTGAATTTGTTCTATGCAAACTGAGGAAATATATTCAAGCCTCATGCCGTTTTTAATTTGCATGGGAGCTTTAGGAGCAACCATTTTCCTCCTGTAGTATTTTGTGAAATTTGACATGTTTGTGTTTGTTCTGATGAGTGCTAGACAAAAGATATGGTAACATGCTTCTCTCTTCACCAGTACTCAAGTTCTCTACTGCCAAGTGGCTATTGTTGGATAAATTTGCAATAACAGTCTAGCGTTAATAATAGTAATCATGAGACTGGATATTAAAATTCATCTGGGAAAAGAAATCTGCTGCCCTCACTCATTCTGGCTGCATACCCATGACAATGTGGTTGACTCTTAACTCTCCTCTGAAAGGTCTGAACATTAATTCATTATGAGCAATGGGCCATAGGTTCATGCCTTTCTGGCACTCCTATGAATGAATTAATAAAACATGTTGCCCTTTAAATGTCAGGAGGAGATGTTGGACATGACTGTTAGTGCAGGGGAAAGGAAACTGCTTTACAGAAGCACTGTTCAGTGAGCTGCTGAAGAATTCTGGCTGGCGGTAAGTTCAGGAGCCTTTTTACTTCCTCAACAAATAAGGTCATTGATGTCAACTTCCTCAGCAATGTTAAGGTTGTTTGCAGTAGTGACTCTGTGCGTCATCAACAGAAACACATCCAGTGGTATAGTCTTGGTGGGTGGCCTGTATTGCACGCGTACGCGCACACGCGCACACACACAAACACCCTCATTTGTTGAGCAAGGGCAAAGAGTTGGAGGACCATTGTGTAACTATTGTAGCAATGGTCAGAAAGCCAGGAGAAGGCCCACAAGATGCAATTCTAATGATCAACCAGTGGACACATTTGAATAAGGTGGAAGATCTTGTGATTTTTTAAAGCATTGGGTTGTCTGAAGGAATTTGTGAGGAAACTGGATGGAAAGCCTGCAACCTGTGTGAGCCAAAAACTGCTCTCCTCCTGCTCCTTCTTCCCAGTGAACAGTGTTCACTGTGTAAACATGTGAGCCACTGGAGACTGACTAATATCTCCTCTGACAGCTTCAAAGGAGCTCAAGGCAAACATGAGAGCTGCAATGACCTTGACTGGAGCAGAGTATTCAGTGTTGCCTGTGGCATGTGGGTTGTGCATCTAGATGCAGATGTCAATATAATGCAATGACAGTAGCCCAAGAGAATTACACCCACCTTATGCACTGCTATTCTGAGAATTGCAGTTATGATGTCTGGTTACTACATAGCCCAGTGGGAATGCTTCATTTCTCCTGTAGCTGAATGTTACCTGCTACTTCCTCCTGCTCGTTGTCTCATGGTATACTGCCAGAGTTGAATTTCCAGAGGGATCTGTCCCCAAAGAATGTGTTATTGAAAGCCACTTTGTAAGGATAAATAAAACAAAATCACCACAAGTGGCAAAATATTTGCTCAATTAACTAAGACAAACAATTATATAATGGCTATATCAAAGGAGGAGGACCCTTCAGTTTGTCATGCCATGCTAGCTCTCTGCCTGAGCAACTCAGTCAGACCCACTCCTCAGAGCCTTGCACTTGTTTTGCCTCTGGATTTAATTATCAAATTTCCCTTTGAAAACACAACTACCCATGTCACAATCTCAGGCCATGCATTGCAGGCCCCAACAACCCACTACATAAAAACATTTCTCAAACTGCCTTTTGGTTCTTACACTGTAAATCACTGTCCTATGGTTCTCAACGCTTTTCCTAGTGGGAACACTTTCTCCCTATCCACATTGTCCAGACTCTTCGTGAAAGTGATGATCCTTTTACAAAAAACAGATTCCTTCTGAATTATAATAGAGCTTGCAGGTGGATGATGGACTGTTGGTATCAGAGTGGACAGAGTTGAAAACAATTCTGGAGTCCTGGCAATCTAAATTTAATCTTAATTTGCTCAAATTAATGAGTCTTGTGCCTGTTTCTAGTTGAACTTCCAGTGGTAAGTCAGCAATTAATCTTTTTCCTGCAATTTTGGTTCAACCTGCTACTCCATTTTAGCTGGATATAGCAAAACGAAAATTGGCCTCAGTAAATTCATTGGCAGAAACAGAGAAATCATTTGCAGTTACTTATTTGCAAAATATATCTTTCTGCGTTTTTGCTTTAGCAGAGATTTGCAAATTGCCTACTTCATCGGCAGTATTCAAGCATTTCCTCATCAACCAGTTGCATGTTTTTCAGATCTATTTCTATTTAAATTCTTTGTAGGGCAGAGAAAGATTTCGAACCTTAGTAGAGAGCAGGGGTTTTTTTAGTTTTGGCCAGTATTCTGTGTTTCTCATTCCTTTTCTGCCATTTTCTTTGCTTGTTCCTGGGCCTCACCATCACTGGATTGAAAACTGAGATAAACAAAGTGACTGAAAAGTAGGCTAATAAACTGATCCCAAATTTTTCCGCTGATGAAATTTTCATTTGGACACGGGTAGCTCAAAGTGATGATCTGTTTCTGTAAGTGGAACATGTCAACCGTATTTTAATTTGACGATCAAATTCCGCTGCTGGTTTATTGATAGAAAATTCTTCCCCAATGATAAGTCAGTATTTTCTTCAGTTGGAATGTGACATATCTTTACAATTGTTAGCCTCGAAAGACTATCTAAGACTGAAGTCTAAATAAAGTTTTGGGAATCAAGGAATGTAGGGTTAGGGCAGGAAAGTGGACATCATCTAGAGATTCATCCATGATCTTATTGAATGGTGGAGCAGGCACGAGGGGTCGACCCCCACTGTTACTTCTTATGTTAGCCACTGCCTCTTAAGTCCTCCAACAGAGGATACAGTCGCAGAATGAAAAGACTGTGAAAATGGACATGAAGTGTCTACCAGGTGCTATGCTCACATAGGATTCTGCACCCCAACACTGCAAGATTACTGCACAAACAATTTTAGTTTCCTCCCCACTCCCTGTACAATGGCAGTAATGAAATAGCTGAAAATGTGTTGCTGGAAAAGCGCAGCAGGTCAGGCAGCATCCAAGGAACAGGAGAATCAACGTTTCGGGCATAAGCCCTTCTTCAGGCTTATGCCCGAAACGTCGATTCTCCTGTTCCTTGGATGCTGCCTGACCTGCTGCGCTTTTCCAGCAACACATTTTCAGCTCTGATCTCCAGCATCTGCAGCCCTCACTTTCTCCACTAATGAAATAGACAATTCTCAGTGAGTAATAACCTGATTTGATTCCTGATGTTAGCTGAACTCAACAGGATCCTTTGTAGACTGAAAATGCCTTCAATGAGTTAAGGGCATGACAATTTGAAACAGGAGATATCATTGAATCAAAAAGTATAACAGTCTAGAAGAACCTCTTCAGCTCACCATGGTAATTAATCACCTATCTACTCTAATTCCATTTTCTGGCACTTAGGCTTGTAGCCTTGTATGTACAGTGTTTCAAGTGCTCATCTAAACTATTGCTTCGATGCCTTGAGTATTCCCACCTCTGAGACTCTTTCAAATTTCAGATCCAGTAACCCTTCTGCAGAACCCTTCTTGTTTTTGTTTGAGACTTCCAGCATCTTCACTTCTTTGGTTTGCAAGTTCCAGATATCCACCACATTTTGGTGAAATATTTCCTCTTAAATTCCTTCTAAACCACCTGCCCTTTACGTTAAATCTCAGCTCCTAGTAAATGAGCCCTTTACTAAAGAGGAAAAACTTTTTCCAGTCAACCCTATCAATGCCATTCATAAGTTTGTAGACATCAGTCAGGATCCCCTTCAGCCTTCTCTGCAATCCTAGTCAATGTAGTGTCTTTTCAAAGCTGAATCACTCCAGCCTCGGCAACATCCTGGTGAACCTCCTCTCTGCCCACACTAGAGCAATGACTTCCTTCCTATAGTGTATTGACCAGAACTGCACACAGTACTCCAGTCGAGGCCTAACCAATGTCCTCTACTAATAAAGGTAAGTATCCCTTAAGACTTCTTAACCATGCAATCCATTTGTCCTGTTGCCTTCAAGAATCTGTGTAAATGCACACTAAGGTCCCACTGATTCTCAGTATTATCTAGGGTCATGCCATTTATCATGTACTCCCTTAGCTTGGTAGGCCTCTCAAAATCCATCACTGCACACTTTTCAGGATTGAACTCCATCTGTCATTGCCCTGTCCATCTGACTAGCCTGCCATATCTTCCTGAAGTCTAAAGTTTTCCTCTTCACTATTTACCATGCCACAAATTTTAGTGTCATCTGCAAACTTACTGATAAATCAGTATGCAAATCAGTAACTTGCATTACAAATAGCAAGAGACCCAGCACTGAGCCCTGCAGTATGCCACTGAACACAGGCTTCCAGTCACAAAAACAACCTTCAACCACACAGTTAATTTGGATCCAGTTTGTCTGGATGACAGGATATTTTTATAAAAAGTATAAACTATCAGATCGACCCAATTTATATTTCCATTTTCTTCAACAGAAATGAAAATCTGGAGTGATGACTAGCACAAAACATTGGACTAGGATTACACCATTCAGTCCCTTGTGTCTGTTCTGCTGTTCAATTAGATTGTGTTTGATTTCAATCTTAATTCCATCTTTCTGCCTTTGTAGTGGAAACCAAAATAAACTTACCTCATATCTTGATTTTAGTTGACCTAGTCTTAACATTTTGGAAAGGACAAATTGTTACCATTTGTGGGTGAAAAAATGCCTCCTGATATCTCCCTTTAACAGCATCACTGAAATTTTATCATTATTTCTCCTTGTTCTGGGTTTCCCATCAGAGAAAATAGTTTTTCTTTCTCTGCAATGATAAACCCTTTAGTTATCTTCAGCACCTCAGTCTTTCATACAAAAGGGATACTTGCTTCATCCGTTAGAATCATTTAATCTTTCTAGTGAATCTGTACCCACTCCATTAGCCAAAAGCTAGTGCTTCCAAATAAACCAGTTGGACTATATCCTGGTGTTGTGTGATTTTTTAACTACCAAGACCAATATTGTGTATAAGTTGATCTTTAAAGCCTTGAGAAATCCTTCAATAAATTGAGGTGAAGTTAAATTCCAGAATGTACAATGCAAATCACCAGAGTTGGTTTAGCTTGTGGCCATTTTGAAATGGGAAAATAAATGGAACACTGGTAACTTAAATTGTATCAGTATGACACATGTTACTGAAGGCATTGATTCTACAAGGATTAAATTAAGTGCAATCAAAATTTCTAAAAATGCATCAAATTCATTGCCTTTGGCATCCAATGCAAAGAGTTTATCAAACTCATTCTGAGTTGCATTTCAATTCAATACAATTATTGTGGCTCTGTTCTACGTGTGTGACTGGGGGTGATACCTGTGATATCGGGGCATAGAAGAAAAGAGCTGTGAGACTAGGGAGAGGGAATAGTAGATTATAGTCCAAAGTTAGAAATTCTCCCTGAATGTCAGATAAAGTTCCCATTTCTACCCATTGTCCAGTGAATCTTTCTGGAATGTGCATGGCTTTGAGATTTGAAGAGGTCTCAGCTGTGAAGCTGTCCATAGTTGAATTAGCTGAATGACACACATTGCTGAGGCCCACACAATGAGAAATGGCCACTTGGGTAAAGTACTGGAATGTGGCCAAATAATGTTGAATTGTACTCCAGTAAAAATCAGCTCTTCCAGTGCAGAGACATGGACTGCTCATACACACTGGTGCTTGCATTTGAGTAAAGTGTTATAATGATGTAATTAACTTACAGGTTTTTCATTGTTGACTGAATAGATTTCCAGTTTTCATGTGTGTTTGATTCTCTAATTGGAGAGTGAAAAACTGAATGTTGTCAACACAGACAGATACACACACGAATATGCAAATTCTGTAGTGTACCCACACACTGTGTGCGAGAGATTTCAGTTTTGGCATTAA
Organism: Chiloscyllium plagiosum; assembly: GCF_004010195.1. Lineage (NCBI taxonomy): Eukaryota > Metazoa > Chordata > Chondrichthyes > Orectolobiformes > Hemiscylliidae > Chiloscyllium > Chiloscyllium plagiosum. Next base: position 16,863,558 of record NC_057735.1, read on the forward strand.
CTCTAGTCATATGCTCTTTGTTTTTCATTTTCCTCCAAGGTCCTGGTCTATCTACTTGACAGAGTTCTTCCAGACAATTATTTTGCCAGCAATCTCAGTGCTTTGACCGTTGATGTTGCAGTCTTCCATGATCTGTTAAGAATTAAACTCCCTGAACTTTCACAACATCTGGACCGTCTTTGCACAGCAGCCAAAAAACCCAATGATGGTAGGTTCCCAGATATAATACTGTATTGGTTATGTATGATAGGCATTATCAGAACAATTCATTGGATGCTTTCATAAAGTATTGCCAGTTTAACAAACTGTTTCATTTGGCAAACATTAAAGTAAGATTATAGTGCAAGATTTTCAACTTAACCTTTCTGTATTAGCATCAGCTTTGCTGTGTATGTGTGTGCATGTGTGGTGTGTCTATGTACCTGTGATGTGCATGTGTGTGCATCTGTGTGTGTGTGCATGCATTTTTGTATGCATGTAAATGTATGTGTGAGCATGTATATTATATATATGCTCATGCAAACGTTTGAGTGTACGTGTGTGGTGTGTGTATATATATCTGTGTGTATCTACGTAAGTGCCTGTGTGTGAACATGTGTTTGTGTAGGTATATGTATCTTTGTGTTTGTCTGTGAATGTGTGTGTGAGCATGTTTGTGTATCTACACATGTGTATGTCGGTGTGCATGCATGTTTGTGCACGTGTGTATCTGTATGTGCGTTTATGTATATATGTGTGTGAATCTTTGTGTATCTGTGTTTGTGAATCTGCATGTGTGCATGTGCATGTATGTGCATCTATAATTGTGCATCTGTAATTGTGCATCTGCGTGTGTGCGCATCTGCATGTGTGCATCTATAAATGTGCATCTGCGTGTTTTTGGTGGGAGGGCAGCAGTGATGCCTTGCTCCATTCTGTTCTGAGACCACTTCTGCAAAGGCAGGATGGATATGATGTGGAGTATAGCCAATCCAACTCGGCAAGAGCTTAATAAGGCCAATGAAGGAGATGGTCTCCGGCGGAGAGACTGAAGAGCACTCCAAGAAGGTTTAGAGGCTCAATCTGCCTGCCAACGAGATCCATTTCTGTACCAACCACTTGACAGCTTGACCTGGCCATTTTTCTATATTCAATTTTAAACAATTTGTGAAAGAGGGCCTATATCTTGAAGTATTCTCTCTTGGTTGCCCTCTGGTGCTGCTTTATTTTAAAGTGAAAGGTGTCTGATTGTTGCTCCAGTTTTGAGAACCCATGTACTGTCCATCATTGGAAGTGAGCGCTCCCTCTGGTTATTATTTGGCTGCAGAAGAGAAACCCATAAAGAGTAACCAATTCCTCAAACGATGCAGAAACCTAACAATGGAATTCAGAAGCCAACAGGCGAAGTCCCCAGCCTCTTAATCTCATGGCTGCAAGTGGTGGATTCCACAAGTTTCTGTACACCAATAGATCTCAATCCAGTTTGCTATCTCAATTATACTGTGAAATTAACTGGAGACAATATTGGATGAAGATGAGGTTTAGTATCCATATTATACCCTCAACAATCAAATGTTTTACCCAAACTCCCTGCAGACTTACACATGAAGAATATCTATTTGGACCCAATGATAGTGAGCTCAACTTGAGTCAGCACTTTTCAGCAAGGAGAGGGAAAACTTGTGAAGGGATTGGAACAAAGCATTTGCTGGATTGTGCTCTTAACTCCAAATCCCACCCCCCCGACCCTGGATTATCTTGTAAATCACAAACGTGACTAACTCTGTGTTGAATATATTTAATGACCCAGCTTCCAATGCTTTCTGAATTATGGAATTCCAAAGATTAACAGCTCTCCAAGACAAGAAATTCCTTCTTGTTTCTAACTTAAAGACAAGACACCTTCAGTTTGTAACTGTTCTCTTTAGCTGTATTTTGCTAGTTTTAAGGGAAACATCCTCTCAACATCTACCCTATCAAGTCACCTCAAAATCTCATCAGTATCAATCAGTTCTTCTAAACGCCAAAAGATATAGCTCCAATCTACAGACCTGTCCTCATTATACAAACCTTTTTTCCACAAAAATCAACCCCACTGAAAGTTTTCTGAACTGCTTCCAATGCAAATATATCTGTCACTAATTAATGAGATCAAAGCTGTACGTGTTGGTCTCACCTTCTTAGTTTTATACTCGATAACCCTTACAATGAAGAGCCCTAATCCCAAATCTTGACCCACATAGTGCAATATTTCAAACATTTAGACAATACACATTCAGACCCACCAACACTTTTTTTTCTGAACATGATAATTCGCATGCCATCAGTTCTGCTGAGTATTGTATTCTAAAACCTTCATTTTTTGAAAGTGATGACTCTTCCTGACATAGCAGCTTCTTGCAACAAGGAATTTAATTATTTCTTTTTCCTTAAATTTCCGTCTCCACATTATGTTCCTCCTGCTTGTCCTGGGTTTTCATTAGTGCAGTTTTTGTAGTTGACTTCCAGCTGTTTAGCCATCTGAGGGATTTTCCCTTCCCTTCCTGTGTATAAATATTTAGAACCTGTTCTGTGTCCCTGTGACAGCATGGTTCCTAACAGGCTGTCACTGAATGATTGATTGCATGAGCTGCTTTTTCAGAGATTTGCTGTTTTATCTGCAATTTATAGAATTCCAGATTTAAGCAGAATATTTCTTGGCTAATGAGCTGCGTGTTTACCAGGTTTCAATTGTGCTTGGATTCACTATGGCAGGATGCCAGCTGGCTGAGGTCTAGTGGTTTGTTTATTGCTGTGCAGTGACACTACATTGGCGAGATTTCCAGAAGTTATTGAAAGATAAGAATTGATTTGCTTTCTATTTTTTGACAAGCCTTGGTTCAGGACTGTACCAATACAGTTATTTTGCTAGACACTAAGACACATAAAGTGACTGAGGGTGCAAACGTGGAGCTGCTGTTTTTCCATTGTGATATAGTATTGCCATATAGACCACCATATAAACCAACACATCTAATAACTTCACCAAAAGTGTCTATGACACTTAGAGAAACAAACTGTTAACAGCTAAAAAAAGGCAATTTTTCTTTAATTAAGTTGGTGTTATAACTTAACTAGCACGGATTTACTAATTGTTAAATCTGTAAGCAGAATTAGTGAGCCTGTTTAATATGCTATTTAAATGCTGCATTACAACAGTGACTATACTTCACAAACACACCATTGGCTGTTAAGCACTTTGGAACGTATGCTGGTCATGAAAAATTCTCTAAAAATACAGTTGTTTCCTTTCAAAACTGACACATTTTCTACTTGTCAAAATTATTTCAGAAATTAGAAGTACAGTATTTTTTCTGGGAACATAGGAACAGGAATAGGCCATTCAGCTCCTCATGCCTGTGCTGCCATTTAATGATATCATGACTGGTCTGTTTTTGGACCATATCCTTCAATACCTCTCCTTAACAAAAAATCATCTATCTCAGAATTAAAAGTAGCAACTGATCCACACCCATTGCTATTTGGGAGGGAGCTCCAAACCACCACCACCCTTTGTGTGTAGAAGTGCTACCTAACATTCTCCTGAATGGTCTAGCCCTAATTTGTCTGCTACACATTCTAGAATAAACTATTTCCATTCTAGAATCCCTAACTAATGGAAATAGTTTATCGTTATCTGCCCTGTATGTTCCTATTAATATTTTGAAGACTTTGATTAGATCACCCCTTAACCTTCTAAAGTCTAGAGAAAATCTAATTTGTATAATTTCTCCTCATAATTAAATCCCTGAAATATAGGTATCTGTCTTGTAAACCAAGGTTGTAATCCCTCCAAGGCCAATATATCCTTCCTAAGGTGTGGTGCCCACATCTGCTCACAGAATTCCAAGTGGGGTCCCCCCATTAATTTTCCCTGTAACTTAATTTCCTTACTCCATCTGATCCTTCTCAGCTGGGAATGTGTATGGATGGGATTCCAGGCATGTCTGGTCTCAAACCAGTTTACATTGCTACTTTGAGAGAAAAGGGAGTATAAGGAATGAGTTTGCATTACCCAAAGGCTTTGTGTGGTGAGAATCTTAAACCGAATTTTTGTATTCACAAATCCTTTTTTGCAACAATGGTTAGGAAGGACTTAGACTTGCATTATTTATTTCATGCAGTGAATCATGAATTTAGGTTTGCTCGCCGAGCTGGTAGGTTCTTTTTCAGATGTTTTGTCATCATACTAGGTAACAGCATCAGTGAGCTTCCAGATGAAGCACTGGTGGCATGGTCTGCTTTCTATTTATGTGTTTAGGGTTTTTTGGGCTGGTGATGTCATTTCCTGTGTTGACATCATTTCCGGTGGTGATGTCATTATCTGTTCTTTTTCTCAGGCGGTGGTAACTGGGATCCAAGTCAATGTGTTTGTTGATAGAGTTCTGGCTGGAATGCTATGTTTCTAGGAATTCTCATGCGTGTCTCTGTTTGGCTTGGCCTAGGATTCCTCGAACCAGAACTCTTACCAAAAACACACTTGGATCCCATTTACCACCCCTGGAGGAAGTGATGTCACCACAGGAAATGCCATCACCAGCCCAAGGAAACCTAAACATGTAAATAGAAAGTGGGCCATACCACCAGTGCTTCATCCGGAGGCTCACTGATGATGTTACCTACTATGGTGATGAAATGTCTGAAAAGGAATCTTGCACCTCAATGAACAAACCTACATCCAGAACCTCAACCTGAGCTACAAATCTTCTCAAAATTCATCAGCAGTGAAACATCACATAAGGGCAGACTAACATACGTGCAGACTAACATACTGGGGTGGATTTTGGGATTGAGATTTGCTGTAAGGTGGTCAGTTTTGATGTTTCTGAAGTTGGAGAAAGTTGCCATAAAATATAAACTGAGTTCCAAAGAAGAGTCATATTGGACTTGGAATGTGAATTCTGAACCTTGCTCCATAGATGCTGCCTGACTTGCTGAGTTTCTCCAGTACCCTCTGTTTGTATTTAAGTGTTCCAGTATTCACACTATTTTGCTTTGGTGGAGGAAACATGATGATAATGAACATAATCGCTCAACTTCATGCTGTCACTGTTTGAAGAATTGTAACTTTGCTGGAAAATCCATTTCATATCATTAATGTTGTTTCCTAACAGGGAGATGCATGCTACCACTTACCAGTGTCATCACCATGCAGTGGTTTCTGACTCTCTTCACTTCCTGTCTTCAAAAAGACACCATCCTCCGGGTTTGGGATGCCATCTTGTTTGAAGGGTCAGAGGTGCTATTTCGAGTGGCTCTAGCGTTATGGACTCAACTTGGAGAGTGAGTAACTGGCATTGTTTGCTTTTCCATAAATTCCTAAACTGGAGCAAGCTGAAAAATTGAGAGGAAATTGTTAGGACAAAATAGACTGCACTTAGAGTACTCTGTGCAGTTCTAGCCAAAATGCGTGGCACTGGAAAAGCGCAGCAGATCAGGCAGCATCCGAAGAGCAGGAGAGTCGATGTTTTGGGCATTATGCCCAAAATGTTGACTCTCCTGCTCCTGCGATGCTGCCTGACCTGCTGTGCTTTTCCAGCACCACACTTTTCCACTCTGACTCTCCAGCATCTGCAGTGCTCTCTTTCTGCTTGTGTGCAGTTCTGATAAGTTAGAATGCTGTTTAGAGTGCTGTGTGCAGTTGTGGTCATCATGAAAAGCATACAGAGTTACTGAAGGGAGAGCTGAGAAGATTTACATGAATGCTACTAGAAATCTATGGGTACACATATCAGTGACCATTTGACAGGCTAAATCTGCTGTTTTGAAAATGAAGGTTGAGAGGTGACCTAACAAATAATCCTAGGACAATACAGCACAGGAACAGGCCCTTCAGCCCTTCAAGCCTGCACCAATATATTTTCCACTTCCATATTAAAACTGTCCTCACTTACAGGATCCGCATCCCTTTATTTCCTTTCTATTCATGGATTTGTCCAGGTGCTTCCTGAATGCTGCTATTGTGGCTGCTTCTACCACCTCCTCTGGTAGCACGTTCCAGGCACTTATCACTCTTTGTGTAAAAAAACCTGCCTCACATATCTCTTTTAAACTTCTTCCCCTGCATCTTGAACCTGTGCCCTTTAGTAATTGACCCCTCCATCCTGGGAAAAAGCCTCATACTTTCCACTCCATCCATGTCAAGATGTGCAGGTTAGGTGAATTGGCCATGCTAAGTTGCCCATAGTGTTCAGGGTTAGGTTAGGTGCATTAGTCAGGAGTAAATGTAGAGTAATAGGGTAGAGGAATGGGTCTGGATGAGTTACTCTTCAGTGGGTCGGTGTGGATTTGTTGGGCCAAATAGCCTGTTTCCACACTGTAGGGATTCCATTAAAAAGAAAATGCCATTCACAATCTTATAAACTCCTATCAGGTCACCCCTCAACTTCCTGCGTTCCAGTGAAAACAAATGCAATCTATCCAAACTTTCTTCATGGCTAAAATCCCCCATACTAGGCAACATCCTGGTAAACCTTTTCTGTGCCCTCCACATCCTTCTGGTAGTGTGGTGACCAGAACTATATGCAATATTCCAAGTGTGGTCTAACTAAGGCTCTATAAAGCTGCAGCATAACACGTCTGCCACAGACCTTTTTTACTAACTTATCTACCTGCGTTGTGACTTTCAGTGACCTGTTGACCTGCTCACCCAGATTCCTCTGCACGTCAATACTCCTAAGGGCCTATATTCCTGATGAAGGGCTTTTGCTGCTCCTCGGATGCAGCCTGAACTGTGCTTTTCCAGCACCACTCTACTCCAGAATCCTAAGGATTCTGCCATTCACTAAATAAATGTCCACCTGTACTTGACCTTCCAAAATGCATCACCTCACATTTATCTGGATTAAACCCCACCTGCCATTTCTTTGGCCATGCCTCCAGCTGATCTATATCCTGCTATGTCCTCTGACAATTCTCCTCACGATCTGCAGCTCCACAAATCTTTGTATCTTCCGTACACTTACTAATTAGACAGGCTACATTTTCTTTCAAATCTATTATGTAGACCAGCAGAGGTCCCAGCACTGATCCCTGTGCAACACCACTACACTCAACCCTTCATTCCAAAAAGCATCCTTCCACAGCTGCACTCTGTCTCCCATGACTAAGCCAGTTCTGTATCCATCTTGCCAGCTCACCCCTGATACCATGTGACTTCACCTTTGGTTCCAGTCTGCCATGAGGGACCTTGTCAAAGGCTTAACTGAAGTTCATGTTTTCAAAATTACAAAATGTTCTGAGACTGGATACAGAGAAGGTGTTTCTGGTCTGTGGAATAACATAAATAGAGACCATCATTATAAGAAAATCACCTAAGAATTCAATAGCAAATTCAGTAGAAACATCTTTGTACAAAAAGTGGTGAGACTGTAGAGCAGCGTGAAGAACGTGGATGCATTTAAGAGGAAAATACCGTATATACTCGAGTAATAGCCGATCTCATGTAGAAGTTGACCCCTATATTTGGCCAAAAAATCTGGGATTTTCCATATATCTCGTGTAAATACGACCCTAGTTCTTCACAGATAACAGATCAACATTTATGAGTCAGTGTGCTGGTTGTCGCGTTCCACTCCAGGTTTTCAGAATTACCATAATTCGTTGTGTTTTTGTTCTTTATTCATTTAGAGATCGGAGTTGGGCTTCAGCTAATGATATGGTTTGAATTTCAGCCCCTCAATAGTAGTATCCATGTAATAATTGACTTCATAACCTTAACCTTAAAAAGTAGCCAAAAAGATTTGATTATTACTCTAGTATATATGGTATATAAGCACATGTAGGAGAAGAGAATCAAGGATTACAATGATGGAGTCAAGTGTGGAAAGGTTGAAGAAGACATGAGAGTAACATAAATACAGCACAGATTAGTTGGGCTGAACAGCCTGCTTCTATGCTGGATACCCCTGTATAATTCTATGAAACTGAATATTTTATCTACCCATATTATAACTATTTCTTCCTTTTTCAGCCTCCTTGCTCTTTCTGTCAGCATGACTTGGTTTGCTGCCTTTTCAGCCTTCTCTACTGCCCTTAGAGAAAGGAGCTGCAGAGTGGTAAAGCTGTCCTTGCCTGATTACTTCAACTGTCTTGAAGTGCAAAATCTAGTGACTCAACCAGAAATCAGTGGAAAGTGTCTGTTGGGGTATACTTTATATGGTGAATAATAGGAATTCTATTTTAAGAACCCTAATTGAGAGGCAGTTTCTGTATATCATAAATTCTTCACCTTCTCGTATTGTGCAGTGCTTTGTAGGAATATCTGAAGAAGGGAACTAACATTGTTGTTAAGAGTACATGGAAATGGAAATGTTTGGAACATTCATTAGAAATTTCAGAGTGCAAGTCCAAGATACTCTGGTTAGGGTTGCTAGGTAACCCAAAAACCTAAGGCTGCCTCAGGTTACAAAGCCCAGAAAAAAAAATGGTGGGCTGAATCATTTGTCGGGGGAGGCCTATGTCTCAACTAGGGGCGAAAGCAAGAGCTTACCCACTTTGATGGTGTCACAGTGGTATAGCGGTTAGCACTCCTGCCTCACAGCACCAACAGCCCCAGGTTCAATTTCAGTCTTGGGACTGTGGGGAGTTTGCACATTCTCCCGTGTTTGTGTGGGTTTCTGCCAGATGCTCCGGTTTCCTCCCACAATCCATAGATGCGCAGGTTAGGTGAATTGACCATGCTAAATTTCTCCATAGTGTCCAAGGAATGTGCAGGTTAGGTGGATTATCCATGTAAATGTGGGGTTTTAGGTAGGGGGTGTTGGCGCTGGGTCTGAGTGGGATGCTGTTTAGAGAGTCCGTGCAGGCTTGATGGGCCGAATGGCCTGCTTCCACACTGTAGAGATTCTATATTCTTTTGGAGGCAGTAGGACCCTGGGCAACACATTGCCAGCGTAGCCAATAAACAGGCCACTTGCAAAACTCCCAGATGGAGACCGAGACCGCAGACAGAGGGCAGCACAAGGAGTCTTTGCATTGCCAGTGCTAAGGGTGGTCAGTGCTGAAGCTGCAGCTCCTGAGAGAGGGTGTCTCAATGACAAGCCCCAGACCATGGTGTTTAAAGTAGGGATGGGTGTTTTTGATGGCAGTGCTTTGGGGGCAACAGTGATCATTGCTGCTTGAGGACCCCTCCTGGTGCCCACTGGAATAGGTGGTTCAATTGGCTGCCCACTGTCAATACTCCCACAGCTGCCGATGTGCCGTGGACTCTCCTCCTCTTACCTTCCCACACCACCTGGTCAGCCTTTGCAATTCTCAGTCCTTCTCCAATCTGGTGGGAAGATTCAGTCCAAAATCAGCCTTACAATGAATGGTCATTTTCCAGAAGGGAAATATCCCACGCACCATTATAAATTTAATAGGAGAGCCACAGAAATCCTGGGCAAGTTGATTTTTCTGCTGTGCTTTGGTAAATGTCACCATGGTAACCTGTAGAACTGATAGGGATTCACTCCCATTGTCTTACATCAAATACTTGACAAGACAAGAATTACTTCTTTAACTAATCTAATCTTATTGGCCTGTCATCTCCAATAACTTGATTAACTTCACTGTATCATATTTTTTAGACTCTGTGCAGGATGATTTAACATTAATTTATTTTTCAATCTCCATAGCATCATGGGATTTGATAACATTAAATATTAAATTGCTATCTTAATATGATACTGATAGTTATGAAATACCTTGTATTTTTTAATACTCGGTATTCAGAGGATTGCAGTGGGAAGAAGATTACAGAATATATTTTCTTATTCTTACTGATTGAAATGTTTTCCTTGATACCGATAGATTCAAAATCAAACACACATGCGTTTGCATATGATCTTCTTAAGGTGGATTCAGAGTTTTCCAAAGCCTTCTTTCATAAACTCTTACTTCCTTAATTATAGGCAACCAATAATGTTTACCTAAATGTCACCTCTGTTGGGTAAGGAACATTAACTAGAAACAGGAGTACGCCCTTTGGCCCTTTGAGCATGCTCTGCTATTGAATAAAATTGTGACTGATCTCATTGTGGCCTCAACTCAGTTTTCCTGTCTGCCTTCCGGAACCGAAACGTCGGCTTCTCCATCTCCTGATGCTATCTTGCTTGCTGTGTTCTTCCAGCCTTCTGCCTGTGATTAGATTAGATTCCCTACAGTGTGGAAATGGGCCCTTCAGCCAAATGAGTCCACACCGACCCTCCGAAGAGCAACCCACCCAGACCCATTCCCCTACATTTACCCCTGACTAATGTACCTTGCACTATGGGCAATTTAGCACGGCCGATTCACCTGACCTGCACATCTTTGGACTGTGGGAGGAAACCAGAGGAAACTCACGCAGACACCGGGAGAATGTGCAAACTCCACACAGACAGTTGCCTGAGGTGGGAATTGAACCCGGATCCCTGGCTCTGTGAGGTAGCAGTGCTAACCACCGAGCCACTGTGCCGTCTAATTTGAATTCCAACATCTGCAGGTTTTTTTGTCTCTTCCATAACCCTCAACCTCTAACTTTTCTAATTTCCTTCAAGGTCTATGTGTGTGGCAGCGCTTTTCAAAGCTGGAAGTCAGCTGTGTTTGCACACTGATTGACATGTGTGAACCTTGGATCAGTCGTACAGCTTAGAAAGAATGTTTCTTTCAGCTCCCTTGTGGATCAAAAACTTGTCCAACTCAGCCTTCCGGACATTCAATGACTTAGGCCATTCGCTATCTCGGGCAGAGGTTTCAAAATGTTATGATGTTCTGAGAGAAGAAATTCCTTCTCATCTTTTTTTTTAAGTTGGAGATGTTTTATCTCGAAACTGTGCCCGTTGAACTGGAAACTTGGTTCCCTTGAGAGGGAAAGCATCCCCTCACCAATATCCTGACAAACACCTTCAGAATCTTTTATGCTTCAATTAAATCACCTTTTATTTGGACAAACTGCAATGGTCATAGGCTCAAGCTGCTTGATCTTTCTCATAAATCAATTACTTCATCTTAGGAATCAGCATAGTGACCTTCTCCCAGTGCAAGTAAGGAGACCACAATAGGATGTAATCTTCTAGGTGCAGCTCACCTAAGTCCTCTACAGTCATACTAAGGTTGGTGGTGAGATCCTGGAAAATATAAGCCATTTTTCTTAGGTATAGAGGCTTCCAAGCAGGTACAGATGGTGAAATTTGTCATCACCTCCAGTGTGCCAGCTCAGGGTTCAGCCAACTGAGGAAAAGAGGACCTGGATCTCAAATTCGAGATGGAATTCCTGAAAGCAGTGATCTATTTCAGAAGCTTGAACAACGTCCAGCAGGCACATCGAAGAACTGGAGAAGTACCACTCGCAGAAACTGTGGAAAGAAAGGCTGTCCAACAACAATATCCTGTCCCTAGACAACTTTCCTCGTATTGAGGCAATGATTTTGGGTGAGACATATTGTTCGTAAGTCTCATGTCAAACTCTTGATGCTCTTGCTGTATTATGAGCTTGGTTGTGACAGGAGACACCCAGCAGGAAGCACTTAAGGTTGCCCAGAGATCAGACATCGCCTCTGAGTCTCGGGCGACCCAGACCTGTCATTGAGCTTATTTCAGGAAGGCACCGGAAACATCAGATGATCTCGTTGGGGCCGTGCAGAAGTGGCTTTGAAGCATTGGACACAAACAGTTTGTCTTTCTGACCCTTCAAGCTCCACTTGCCCCTGCACGTGGCAGAATCTGCGGATCACAAACATCTCCAAACTCATCAAACCCAAGTGGAAGCGAGTCACCAACGACCCAGAGTGACAGACTGAGAGGGAGACAATTGTAGCAAGACATCCCTCCACTCACTTGCATCCCTTTTGCACAACAGAGAAACATTTCATTTGCCTTCCTGATTACTGTCTGAACTGCATGCTTACCTATTGTGCTTCATGTATGAGGATCCCAGATCCCATTTTACTGCAGCATTCTGCAATCCTCTGTTCACCAAATGAAACATTGATACAACTTGGCAGACAGTTCTACAGGCCACTTCTGTGCACCACTTTCTCATTGTAACAATATCGGGACATAAAGGAATATTTCCTAATCACCTGATATTAGCCACATAATCTCTGAAATCATTGTACATGTCTAAATAGAAAAGTCGTCATGCCAAACACAGAGTCCTTTCAATTTGTACATAGTTTGTACATTTCTGCCACTAAATTTTGTTCATATTATGTGAGTCAGTCAATACCAATCACAATTAGATTATATATGAGTGCCTTCTGTGGTAATTCTCTGAGCTGGTAATAGCTAATTATACTGACACTGGTAGATTTCAGTGTCATAACAATTTTTGTATGCTGGAAAATTGTAATTAACCACTTGGGCAAATTATCTTAATTTTCTGGGCATCTAATTAGTGATGGAAATCATTGTCTACCATATGTAATTAAAGCAAAAAATACCTTGCAAACAAGAAATTTGATTGTTGCAGTGGAATTTATTGCACGTATTTGGGTTCAGATAAATTAAAATGGGCACCTCAGCTATTTCGCTCTGTAGAGTCATAGAATCCCAACAGTGTGGAAGCAGGCTGTTTGGCCCATCAAGTCCTTGAGTACTCAACAGAGGTAGAATGAGTTGGTTGGAGAGAAGAAAGATTGAGGGCAACATTTTCACACAGAGGATGGTTCGAATGTGGAATGAACTGCCAGAGGAAAGATAGATGCAGGTACAATTACAACATTTAGAAGACATTTGTACAAGTTCATGAATAGGAATTGTTTAGAGGGATATGGGCCAAATGCAGACAAATGGAACTCGTTTGGGAAACCTGGTCGGCATGGAGAAGTTAGATCGAAGAGTCTGTTTTGGTTTCGGTATGCTCTATGATTCCATACAGTAGAGTCATAGAGATGTACAGCATGGAAACAGACCCTTCAGTCCAACTCGACCATGCAGACCAGATATCCCAACCTAATCTAGTCCCATCTGCCAAGCACACGGTCCATATCCCTCCAAACCCTTCCTATTCATATACCCATCCAAATGCCTTTTAAATGTTGCAATTGTACCAGCCTCCACCATTTCCTCTGGCAGCTCATTCCAAACCTGTACCACTCTCTGTGTGAAAAAGTTGCCCCTTAGGTCTTTTTTATATCTTTCTCCTCTCACCCTAAACCTATGCCCTCTAGTTCGGGACGCCCTCACCCCAAGGAAACGACTTTGTCTATTTATCCTATGCATGCCCTTCATGATTTTATAAACCTCTATAAGGTCACCCCTCAGCCTCTGACGCTCTAGGAAAAACAGCTCCAGCCTGTTCAGCCTCTCCCTATAGCTCAAATCCTCCAACGCTGGCAACATCCTTGTAAATCTTTTCTGAACCCTTTCAAGTTTCACAACATCTTTCCGATAGGAAGGAGACCAGAACTGCACGCAGTATTCCAATAGTGGCCTAACCTATGTCCTGTACAGCCGCAACATGACTTCCCAACTCCTGTACTCAGTACTCTGACCAATAAAGGAAAGCATACCAAACATCCTCTTCACTATCCTATCTACCTGCGACTCCACTTTCAAGGAGCTATGAACCTGCACTTCAAGGTCTCTTTGTTCAGCAACACTCCCTAGGACCTTACCATTAAATGTATAAGTCATGCTAAGATTTGCGTTCCCAAAATGCAGCACTTCATATTTTTCTAAATTAAATTCCATCTGCTACTTCTCAGCCCATTGGCCCATCTGTTGTAATCTGAGGTAACCTTCTTCACTGTCCACTACACCTCCAATTTTGGTGTCATCAGCAACTTACTAACTACATCTCTTATGCTCACATTTAAATCATTTATATGATGAAAAGTAATGGACCCAGCACTGATCCTTGTGGCACTCCACTGGTGACAGGCCTCCAGTCTGAAAAACAACTGTCCACCACCACCCTCTGTCTTCTACCTTTGAGCCAGTTCTGTATCCAAATGGCGAGTTCTCCCTGTATTCTGTGAGATCTAAACTTGCTACCCAGTCTCCCATGGGGAACCTTGTTGAACACCTTACTGAAGTCCATACAGGAGCAGGTTAGCTCTGGTGGTTAACGTATGATTTAGAATATCACCAGCAGCATTGGTTCAGTTCTTCCTGTGGCTGGTGTAGACTTGGGATCTGCTTTCTCCTCTGCCCCTGCGAGTGCAAGCTAATGCAAATCACCATTAACAAAACTGGCACTGGAGGTGCCAGACACCTGCCTTTGGCAGTGCACTTATGGAATGGAATGGTGAGCTCCTGAACAAAACCTATTGCATACTAGGAAATCATTTTCCACATTTGATTGGTAATGTTGAACTGGATTTGACCAGCCCTCTCGAGAGGGGCTGGGAGGTGGTGGGAACTGTAAAATGGTAAGGGAAGGCATGGGCTGGACTGGTGGTGTCTTGCCTCTTGTTTTCACACTGCCATTGATAGGGAAGGTAGAGGATGACACTCCTGTCCAAAGCCCAAAGTGTGATTTAAGTAGCTGATGGGAGGCCACTTCATGCCATTGCTGGGCCCTCTGCCCTGTGGGGGTACCACCTGGAAAACTCTGGGACTTGGGGTGGGACCCTGTGAATGATCATGAAGGCTCCCATGCCAATGGTCACCACATTGAAAACACTTGACCTCAAAAGCACTTAACTGGACCCACGCCTTTCTGGGAGCAGTCTGTGCTTATCCCTGCTACCTTCGGTAACCAGACTGTACACATTGTGAATATTACAATTGGAAGCAGTTGTGAAGATTTTGTGCACAGTGGGTTGTCTTTAAGGTGCACTCAGAGTAATTGTACCTCGTGCAAGACTTTCTAAAGCTGAATCCATCGTAGAGGATGTATGGAGCTGCTTTGCTATGTTGACCAAGGGTCCAGTCGGGAGCAATTCATTGATATAGAAGGGCAAGCCCATGAGAACAATGATTATTTACTTTTGAGTCAACCAAATGAACTTTAAAGACATAGTGCCTGTAAACAGATAGAAGTGGTCATTGGCCTGAAGAGGCTTTCTGTGGGCAGAACTGTACCGACAAAGGAACTCTGAATTTGGCACCTATACTTTAGTCATGCTGCATGAATTAATGAGTGCACCATGTGAATAGATATTCCATGTATTGTAACTTTTCTGATGCTTTCTTTTCAATCCTGAAAGGAATGGATGGTTCATTTATCAGTGTTCTAGGTTCACCCCACTGTGACTTGAAGGGGGTGACTTTGTTAATTAAACCCAATATTATCTTTGCCGACGAAGTTGGAATAGCTGCTTTTTGTTATTATAAGTTGGTTTCTGTTAACAGCATGTTGATTGTTACAGGTGGATCAAGAAGTGTCAGAGCCCTGATGAGATTACAAAATGGCTGAATCAGGAGATGATGGAGACTAATTTGATGGACTGCAGTGAGTTGATGCAGGTAAGAGCGTAAGACCCAAGAGTAATTTACTTTGATGTGAAAAGTGTTAATCCCAAGGTATCTGATCTAATGATTCCCTTCTGCAAGTTAAGTGCCAGCTTGTGATACTCAGCACCATTCAGAAAGACTGCAGCCTGGCCTCGGTACTGATACATGTTTGAGAAAGGGTCACTGGACCCAAAACATTAATTCTGATTTCTGTTCATAGATGCTGCCAGACCAGCTGAGCTTTTCCAGCAACTTGTATTTTTGTTTCTGATACATGTCTATTTCAGAAGACAGTGAATTCAACATTATTCCAGGGGCTTCAACCAGGTAATCTAGGATTCACAACCTGGAGAATACAAGGCTTCAAACAGTTTGCCAAATCAGCATTGTACAAGAGTAAAGTCATTTTAAAAATCCCATTGAGGAATAAAAATTCTTCTGTATTATTCCTGACTTACACTGTGAGCCCAATTCATGACATTACACACTTTCAGTAAAGGAAGAAACACAAAGTGAATGTGAACATTTAAAAGTATATTTGTGCCACTGTCCCTGGTGTTGACTGAGGAGAACCCATTAGCCACATGTGTTAGTGGCAGCAATTTCATTTCTCAGCAGATTGTGTGCTAAGGAGGCTCTTGGCTGCCATGTTTAAATCAGGGAAAGTGAAACGACAGACTGATGCAGGGTTCTAACCCATTTTGTGGGATAATGACCTGAAAAGTAATGAAAGGGGTTTGCCTTTTGCCAAACTTCACCTTTTGCCCCTGATGTGATTGACCACTGATTGTCATAGCAGCTATCCACCGCCTGGAAAGGCAGCCCAGGAAAACCTCGCAACTTCCTTCTGAGCTTGGAGCAGGGTTCCCTTCTGAATGGGGGCATGTTATGGTCCATGGAGGAGTCACTAGTGGCAAGGAACAGCCCCTTTCAGAGACGCCCTCTACCCACATGAGTTCCCACACTTGCCAGGGTTCAGACAGTTGGTCTTGGCAAATGCTGACCCCACTAAACTCCAATGTCCAGGCTTCCTCAATGGTGTCTTGACTATGACTACAGCAGTTCCAGCATTGGCTTGCATTCCTGGTGGTGCTACTGAGTCACTTTGATTGGGCTGCCTCCAAAGGGAAGAAACCATGATTATTGATATTTTCATTATGGAAAGCATTAAGTTAATTTTCCTCAGAAATCATTTGTATGAAAACATGCCTCTTGTGATGGAAAGTAGGATTTTCAAACCCCATTACAATTGAATTATATCTAATTAACAGTGACTGACTGTCCCACATAATATCAGTATTATATATGACTCTGACAGTTTTGAATATGTTGCTGGAAACAAAGCAATTACTTAAGTTAAGGTCAAGTACAGACTTGCTGGCACATTGCAACACTTCACAATGCTGGCAGGACCCAACCAAACTCAAGGTAATCTAGTATTAGATTTATGTCCTGACTACTGGAACCACTAAAACTCTCTATCACATTTTTCACATTAGTGTTGACCTGATTATTTCACAGAAATCAATTGTGCTGTCTGTTTACAAACCATCTCATTGTGGGCAAGACAGAACAGGAGTGTTCCTTTTGGTCGCTGGTGAAAATGATACAAATGTTGGTCTCAGTTCTGCACCCCACACAAAACATTCTTCAGGCAATGGACTCACTCACGAGGCAGCAGAACTGTACTATCATTTGGATATTTTGCTTCAAGCACACTTGAATACCTGTAAATTGTTTCCTGAATTGCTTTCACAGTCAGCTAGTTCCAGGGAGTGGCTGAAGTTGTTAGCAACAGTTTATCCAGAATCAATAAAAAATGAAAATCTATGTCTCGTTCAAGCAGCACCAGCTAAAGGGCTGCCAAGTGGGGAGCATGATTTAAGTAAAGGGGAATGTGCATTTTTGTGTGATATTCTTATTTCACTGTGATATGACTTGGAGCAAATTACCTGCAACTCCACCCAGCAGGTAATCACTGCATCTGGCCATTAAAAAGAGAGTGCGAGAGATGGAGCAAATGGCATCCAAGTGGACAGACAGAGAAAAATGGGAGAAAAATAGTGATTGATTGCAAGCCTGACAGGACTGACCTTCAGTTTAACACAAGAGTATTCCTCCAAAAATCATAGACCAGAATAAGATACAGGATGTGTGGGGCCCTAGACCCCATAGGATCAGCAAGGCAAGACACAGAGGCCACATTCGTACTGTTGAACCAGTGGCTTTGGGGGGAAACCTCATGAAAGGGTTCACTGAAGAGGAAGGGGAATTTCTTGATGCCAAATTTCTGGTGGATCCTGTGGAGCCTGGCATCTCAATCATTAATGTTGCAGAACCTGAAGTGTCAGTGTGATGATCCCAGTGAAGCGGAGTCAGGTAACGGTAAGGAATTCTGGAGTGATCCTGGAGTTTTGGAAATTCACGGGGTGCATCCAGTGTGGGGAGCCCTACTGCCACCCTGGAAAATGTGCAGAGAGGACATGTCTCTGGAATAAAGCAACAAGTGTCACTGATCACATGACTCCTGGAGACCTGACTGATCCTGTCCCCAATCTTGGTGATGCCATAAAGCCTGGATCCCTTGGAATGTACCCATATGAATAAGGGAAATTCCTCTTGAACAACTGCTGGATATCACCTCAAACCCTAACAATTTGTCCAGATTGGCGATGGAGGAAGTGAATGCAGACACCAAACTGGACTTGCACATTTTGTCCTCATGCACATTTGAACCTGTTAATCATGCACCTGTTTGTAGTTGTCTGGTTGGTAAGTCTCAAACAGGGAAATGTGTACTGGAACTTCCAGCACCTGGTGGAATGGTGGTGGAATCTCTCCTTCCAGCTTCTTAAGAACAGTATTGACAAAGGCAGAAATTGCTGTGAAAACTCAGCAGGTGTGGAGAGAAAACAGAGTTAATGTTTCAGATCCAGGGACCTTTTTGCACATCTGAGTTTTCCCAGCAATTTCAGTTTTTGTTACTGATTTCTAATATCCACAGTTAATTGGATTTTTTTTTTTGTTCAATGTTGGCAAAGGCCTGTGGACTGATTTGGTTAGCTAAGGAACAGTTTCTAATGTCAAGATACTGCAAGAGGGGTGGAAATATTACAGCAACCTATTCCAACCACAATGACTCCAGGTTCCCTTTATATAAACATGTGAAACAGGAACAGAAATAGACCATTTGGCTGCTTGAAAACATTCCACCATTTGATAAGATCATGGCTGGTCTGTTTCAGTTTCAAATTCCACATTCCCACTTAAGTCCAGGTAATTTTTCTCCTCCCTGATGGCTTGTGGTGCCTGTTGTTCAGCCTCCAGCTCATAAGCTCTGAGCCAAAGCACCTTAAACTTCAAACTCTTACAGCAAGTAATCACTGCATCAGGCCATTAAAGAGAGAGAGAAAATGGCATCCAAGAGGTTAGAGAGAGAAAAATGCAGTCACATTGTCCTGGATTACAGTGATGTTTAGGAGCTCCAACATGCCACAGCCTTGGCATTTCCCGTCATTAACCCTTTTGAGATAAAAATTGCTGGAAAAGCTCTGGCAACGTCTGTGAAGAGAAATCAGAGTTAATGTTTCGGGTTGAGTGACCTTTCCTCAGAACTGGTTAATTCTTTTGAGTTAGCTGTTTAATTATATTATACATTTACTTATGTTGCTATTTATATATTTTACATTTCATTTAAATCAGGCTGCAGTCACATCATTTTATTACTTGTTTTAGATTAATGACTTGGGATAGAGGAACACCCAGTTTTAGTTTAATGAGTTGGGAGTGAAGAACACCTGGGAACACTCCAATCCCAAAGCCACAGCCTGCTTTTTGGTATGGGAGATGGTGTGCTTCCATATGGAAACCAATCCTTCAGGTTGCTCCTGTTATTCCTGATCACTTGGAAGCCACCAAAGAGCAGGCAGTCTGCAGGAAATGCAGATATACCTCTGGTGAACGTTAAAGATAACACTAAAAAAAGTCTACAATGATTGACTTTGTCATTGATCAAATGAAAATACATTTTTATAGCCAGTGCTTTTCCCATATGAATGCCTTTTACAGTCGTGCTGACTTCTTTTTGACAGGGATTAGTTAAGCTTGGGTCAGCATGGACGAGTTGGACCGAAGGGTCTGTTTCTGTGCTGTATGACTCTACAACAATAACTCATGGCCCTCTTGCATTTAAATAGCAACAACAGGATTTTGTAAATGTACTTTATTTGCTGGTTCAGAGACATCACCAGTCAAATGATACAGCCACCCCGATGCTTAGAATTCATAAACTGGAATTATTTTGTGGTTTTATACATGTAATGGCATTGTTATGTATCTTGCAGGCTGTGTATTCAATGGAAACTTTTCCCTTCCCACAAGTGGTTGAACTGAGAGAGAAGTACAGTCCTTCCTCATTCCAAGCAAGGGTCGATGCCTCAAGGTATTTTTCCAATGTGCTAAAAAGTGTACACTTCTTAATTTCAAGTTCTTCCACTGCAGTAATTTGATTTGATCTTCTTTTGTTTTTACTTAAAGCCATCAGTTGAAGGAAGCTCAGTGCAAGGGAAAAGCATCAAATGAAATTCATGGAATTGACACTTTCCTTTCTGCAGTGGGCTGCCCCCGGGCACATAATCCATTACACTGTCAGAAAACAGGTAAAAGACCAGGACTCTTCAGGGGTGTTACTGAGGTGATCATACGGAGAAAGTCTGAGGAGGATAAGAGAAGGGAAATGAAGACCACAGAATATCAGAATTAAAGATCAAGTAAACCATGGGGAACATCTAGTGTCATAGTGGACGGTCATTATTATCAGCATTTCTGGAAATGCTTTTTCAGACTGAGTTACCTGAGCAAGGCAGTGTGAGAGTGTTGCATCAAACATTGAACTGATTTTATTTTATAATAAGTGATTGGAGTTTGGTGGAAAACATACCATTGCTGAGAATAGACTGGGGAGATGGGGGAAATAATCTGAAACATCTTAAAAGGAAAGAGACCCTGGGTTAAATCAGGCATCAGAATGTTGACTATAAACAACTAATCTGGCAGAGGAGCCTCTTCCTCCAATGAGTTGTTTAATTTTCCGCCACCATTTACAGCTGGATGAGGCAGAAATGCAGACCTTAGATCTGACCTGTTGTTGTGTTGATCCGTTAGCTCTAATTATTGCATCCTGCTTTTGCTGTTTGGCAAACAAGTGGCCTGATGTCGGTTCTCCGGGTTGACACCTCACTTTTAGATATGCCTAGTACAGCTGCTGACGTGTCCACCTGCGCTTGTCATTGAACCAGGATTTCTGCTGGTTTGGTGGTAATGTTTAAGTGGGGAATATGCCAAGCCATGAGGCGAGATTTGTGATGGAACAGTTCTGCAGCTGCAGATAGCCTGTAACTCCTTTTGGATGTCTATTTCAAGTTGCTAGTTCAGTTTGAAGTCTGTCCAATTAGCACAGTGATAGTACCACACAAGACGAAGGAGGATACCCTTAACGTGAAGCTGTCCACAAGGGCTGGACAAACATTGTTGCTGTACTGGGTCTGCTGCAGGGTTTTGAGGGAACCAAAAAGAGGGAAAACCATACTTGATCTCATGTTCACCAATCTGCCTGCCACAGATATGTCTGTCCTACTGATACAGTCACTTTCAGGACTCAGCCAGCTGGGCCATTCATGTTGCTGTTGAGCCCATCTTGATGATGGACATTGAAGCCCCCACCCAGAGTACATTCTTTCCCCTACCACTCTCAGTGCTTCCTCCAAGTTTGTGTTCAACATGGAGAAGTATTGATTAATTAGCCAAGGGGAAGCAGTAAGGGTAACCAGTAAGACTTTTCCTTCTTGATGTTTGGCTTGATGCTGCAGGACTTCATGCAGAACAGAGTCAATGTTGTTGACTCCTAAGGCAACTCCATCCTGACTGGAATGCATTGTGTCACCACATCTGATCATTCTTTCCTGTCGTGGGGCAGGACACACCCAGGGACGATTTTGGTGTTGTCTTGGACATTGTGTGTAAGCTGTGATTCCATGATTATGACTATGTCAAGTTGTTGATTGAACAGCGCTCACAATTTTGCCACACGCCCCTAGACATTAGTAAGAATGATTTTGTAGGGTTGAGTTTGCCATTGCTGTGTCCGGTGCCTAGACCTATGTTGTGTGGCCAATCTAGTTTCTTTCCTTTCTTTAGACCTTGTAGCAATTTGGTATAATTGGTTGCCTTACCTGGTATTTCAACGTTCAGATAGGAATCAACCACATTGCTGTGAGTTTGGAGTCACATATGGACCAGACCGGGTGAGGACAACTTTATCTAAAGGGCAAGGGGAAGCAGAGTTTTTTTTTGACATTTGAAAGTAAATACATAGTTTGCAGAGACTAGCTTTTAATTCCAGATTTTTTTTAAGCAAATTCAAAATTTCCCATATGTCATGGTGGGACTTGAACCCATGTTACAAGAACATCATCCTGGGTTCTGGATCATTTGTGCAGAGACATTACCAATACACTGCCAGCTACCCAAGTGTGCATATTCCAATTAAATAATTGCAGCAGCAACTTTTAAACTAAAGGTGATTTATTCTCACACATTTACCCTAAATTTAACACTATTTCACACGCTGTCGGACATACACATGAAAGTAATGTGCTGTTACATTTCCTAATTATCACAGTTTCTAGTTTACCATCACCCAAATCCCATAGGCCAGCCTTATTGGATTGCTCTGACAAGTTAAAGCAAGGATTCTATAAAGTGAAGGATTCTTAGCAGGCAGTAATGTTTTCTTGTAATGGAGTGTCTAGGAGGTTGATTCTCAGGTGAACTTACAGTTAGAACAGGTTCTTCTCTCTGTTGCAGTCATCTGCTTTCAAGACTGTTGGTCCCTTGTTGTCTTGCAGCTGACTCAGGATTGGCTTATTGACCAGTGAAGTGCTGGCTCGATCAATATCTGGTGGAATTGTGTGCAGACTTTGCTGATTTTCGACAGCAGACAGAAAACGTGGTTTTCTCCCTATTTGATTTTGCTCAAGTTCCAAATCCCTTGCAAGTAAAGGGGGAGTGTTCATATTGATTTCAGCATCCTGTATTGTCTAACACCTTTGAGAATATGTGATATTGAGTGATTTGGTTTTTGAATGTCCAGTTCAATCAAGTTAAAAATCACACAACACCAGGTTATATTTCAACAGGTTTATTTGGAAGTACAAGCTTTCGGAGCGCTGCTCCCTTGTCAGGTAGCTAGTGGGACAGGATCGTAGGGCACAGAAGTTGTAGTAAAAGATCAAAATGTCATACAACTGATATGAGGTATTGAACAAACCTAGATTGCTGTTACTTCCAAATGAACCTGTTGGACAATAACCTGGTTTTGGGCAATTCAATCCAAAGTACCACAGTGTGTCTCAGGAGGAAACAACGGAAACATTTAGATTGGTGTGAATCAACACCCTTTGCCGGGACTGTTAAGTTTGAGGAATGACAGACATGTCCTAAGTGCAAATGTCTGACATACAAATATTTTATGTTTTACAATACTGATAATTTAATAAAATTGTGTATGTTCAAGGGGAAAAATAATAAGGCAATTATTTTTGTGTGTTTTGGCCCTATGCCTTTTTCCAGCTCAAAATGAAAAGCGAAAAAGCAGCTGTAATGTGGGAAAGACTGTTCCAGCCACAATTGCTGAGAGTGTATCACAGCCTCAAATAGCAGTAAACAACACAGAGTACACAGCAACGCATACACCCGTGTTGAAGCAACAGTACTCAAAAATGACCAAGAGACAGCAACAAAACCAGTACCTAACTCCCAGACATGGTAAGGTGTTATATACCTAGCAACTATCAATGCTTACAAAATGTTATTTCAAAGATGTAACTAAGATACAAAATAACCATATAATCCATATGATTGAAACAATGGCATAGTAGTACCAGTGTCTCACAAACTTGATTGAGTTTTTTGAAGAGGTAACAAAGGATTGATCAGGGCAGAGCAGTAGATGTGATCTATGTGGACTTCAGTAAGGCATTCGTCAAGGTTCCCCGTAGGAGACTGGTTAGCAAGGTTAGATCTCATGGAATACAGGAAGAACTAGCCTTTTGGATACAGAACTGGCTCAAATGTAGAAGACAGAGGATGGTGGTGGAGGGTTGTTATTCAGACTGGAGGCCTGTGACCAGTGGAGTGCCACAAGGATCGATACTAGGCCCACTTCTTTTTGTCATTTATATAAATGACTTGGATATAAGCATAAGAGGTATAGTTAGTAAGTTTGCAGATTACACCAAAATTGGACAGTGAAATGGACAGTGAAGAAGGTTACCTCAGATTACAGTGGGATTTGATAGATGGACCAATGGCCTGGGAAGTGGCAGATTAAATTTAATTCAGATAAATGCAAGGTGCTACATTTTGGGAAAGCAAATCTTAGCAGGACTTATACACTTAATGGTAAGGTCCTAGGGAGTGTTGCTGAACAAAGACACCTTGGAGTGCAGGTTCATAGCTCCTTGAAAGTGGAGTTGCACGTAGATAGGATAGTGAAGAAGGTGTTTGGTATGCTTTCCTTTATTGGTCAGAGTACTGAGTACAGGAGTTGGGAGGTCATGTTGCGGCTGTACAGGACATTGGTTAGGCCACTGTTGGAATATTGCGTGCAATTCTGGTCTCCTTCCTTTCAGAAAGATGTTGTGAAACTTGAAAGGGTTCAGAAAAGATGTACAAGGATGTTGCCAGCGTTGGAGGATTTGAGCTATAGGGAGAGGCTGAACAGGCTGGGCTATTTTCCCTGGAGCGTCGGAGGCTGAGGGGTGACCTTATAGAGGTTTACAAAATCATAAGCGGCATGGATAGGATAAATAGACAAAGTCTTTTCCCTGGGGTGGGCGATTCGAGGACTAGAGGGCATAGGTTTAGGGTGAGAGGGGAAAGATATAAAAGAGACCTAAGGAGCAACTTTCTTCACACAGAGGGTGGTACGTGTATGGAATGAGCTGCCAGAGGAAGTGCTGGAGGCTAGAACAATTCCATCATTTAAAAGTCATTTGGTTGGATTTGTGAATAGGAAGGGTTTGGAGGGATATGGGCCAGGTGCTGGCAGCTGGGACTAGCTTGGATCGGGATATCTGGTCGGCATGGACAGGGGGTTGGACCGGAGTGTCTGTTTCCGTGCTATATATCTCTATGACTCTATGACTGTACTGGACTAGTAACCCAGAGGCCTGGAGTAATGATCCAGAGGCATACTAGTGGGACCACAGTTTTTTAACTTAGATTGCTATGCCCCTCCTGGACCAATGCTGCACCCATGCTATCTCTGCTGCAAACTGTTTTGAAGAAAATAATTCTCCCCTGTTCACTAATCACTCACAGTGCTGGTGCCATTTGGATGTCCTTCTTGAGATGATTGAACACTGCCTGAACACTGCCTCAGGTTTTGCCTGAGTCCCTTTCGGAAGAGCTGGAGCACAGAGATTGCTGTGGTGACGTAGCCCTCAATGAAATCACGGTTGTACCTTATGAGCTCCAGGGAAGATCTGGCCCTGATAATGTGCTTCAGCAGTGCTACCTCCTGTGCTGTCTTCCTCCTTGCCTCCTCTGTGTAGCGCTTGGATGGTGAAACGCAGAAAGTTTACTTTGGCCTGACTTTCCTGGAATTCACCCTGAAGTCCAACTCCTTCACTATCCCCAGTTGCTTCTGATAATAATGGCCCATGCTCCTCATCCCCTTTATGAAAAGAGGAACAGATCATCCACATGTTGGCCTAGCTGGTATGCTGAGTGCCTTGAGTGCATTAGTCGTGCTGTGGTGGAAGGTCGACATAGCTCTGGGGAGACAAGTCCATGTCCAAGTCAATTCTGAAGAAGTGTTAACTCTGCTTTCTGTCCACAGATGCTGCCAGGCCAGCAATTTCTGCTTTTGATCTAAGTATCCTGTTGGCCTTTAAAGGTGAAAGCCAACGCTTACTGGATCATCCAACTTTAAGAGAATTGACCAGAACCCATTTGAAGTATCCAGCACCGAAAACACAGTTATGAAAACGTAATATCACTGGACTAGTAATTCCAAGAGCAAGCTATTTTACATGTGGAATTTAAATTCCATGTGGAATTGAAAAATCAGAAATTGAAAACTAACCTTGGTAATGGTGACCATGAAAGCACCATCAATTGTCACAACAGCACATCTAGTTCACTCATGTCCTTCAGGCCGACAAGTGACACCAGGTCCACAGCAATGTGATTGACTCTCAACTGCCCCTGGAATGACCCAGAAAGCCACATTAGGGATTGGGGACAGGTAGCAACACCCACATCCCATGAAAGATGACACCATAATCTCAGATAATAGCTAGTGACTAGTAACACTTGGTAGCTCATAAAATATGCAGCTTGGAAACAAGGGCATTTGGCCCATCCTGATGTTAATGTCACCTGCCGCTCCTCTGTGTCATTATGAGTTCAATCCAACTAATCCTTTTAATTTATTTTAGACTTGTAAAGATTATGTGTATTTCACCTAGAAAGAATGAGTTGAAAAATCAAATTATAAATTGCACCTGAAAGAGCAACGAGTAACGTATAAAATACTTCTCTGTTTTTGCAGGTAACAATGAATCTTGCTCTCCTGGGACACCACTTCGTTCCAAAAAGTCTAAAGTTATAAATCGATTCCTTGGTGGAAAAACATTAAAGAACAGCAGCAAAAGTAACCGAGTTCACCACACCCCAAATCCCAGGACACCTCAGCCCATACAGAAACAACAGAAAAATAAGATAACTGTCCCTTGGTGTTCTCAAAACAGAGTCCCCCGGAACGTCTTGACCAGGAATCTGAAGGTTAAGTCAGGCTGCAGTGATACAGTAGGCCTGCTGGAAGACCAGACAGATAGCACCAAGGCAGAAGTTGTCAAAGTTGATGATCCAGTCCATAGAATAATGGAAGAGAACAGGAAAGGTTCTCAGTTACACTGTGAAGCCAGAATGAATTATGGTGAACAATTGGCCATTCAATTGTGCAAAAGGGAAGTTGACAATTTGGCCAAGGTTGAAAATTTACTCAAGACACTTCAGATAGGGGAGCCAAACCATTCTTTATTTGCAGCAGAATCCAGCAACCAGCTCGGGGTCCATGATGGTTGTGTGGATTTGAGAAAGGATCGGTTCAGAGCAAAGAATTTCACAGCTCAGTCTATTACCAAAGCGAATACCACAGACAGTACTCCACTTGTTCACCTCTCTGGAAACTCTCTTAGAACACAAAATTTAGGTTTATATGGATCTTGCAGCAACATCCAGATATCGCCATTCAATAAATGATTAAGAAAAGAAATGCTACTGCCTTGGTGAGGAGAGGGCATGGGTAAAAGGGAAAGGACAATAATTTTAGCCTATTTCATCTAGTCTATTGGACAACAAGCTTGTTACTAAATGTGAAGTATTGTGATGCTTAATTTGCACAAATAGTTTAGCACAAGTTGAATAATTTGTCAGAAACCACTCGATTTTAATGACTAGTATGAGTTTAAAATCCCATTTCGCAGAATCATCTATTACTTTGTGGATAGTTTTGTGGATAGTTAATATGTGTGCCCTTTAGAAACCTCTAATCTGAATGCAATGCTTACGTCTTTGCTTTGGGAGCCTTTAAGAATTACACACTATATGTAATTGCCACAATATCACAAACGTGTCTAATATTGATAACAATGTGATTCTTCAATCAAAACTAGTTTCATGATTAACGTCAAAGCTTGTAATATTAATTTTAAACTTCTAACAATGTTATCAGTTAGTTATAAAAACCCACTGTTTTAAAAAATTGTATGTTAAAATATTTTTTATATCAAAAGTTTGCCATTTAAAAGGAAAAATGTTAACTTTTCACACAACCAAATAAAACCTCAAATCTAAGAAAACAATCTGATACCACTAACATAAAAATGCTGAACTTTCATAAGTTAAATAGCTGTAGGGCACTAAGTGCAGAGAGGAACTTAGATCAAGCATGATGTTTTCCAAAATGAACAATACCAGTCATAAAATCCTCTAATGCCTTCCTATTTTAAACAACATACCCCTCTATCCGCTCCATCCTCCTGTCCAACCTATCACCATCACCCCCACCTTCATCTACCTATCGCATTCCCAGATACCATCCCCAACCCCTCATTTATCTCTCAGCCCCCTTGGGCCACCCCCTCATTCCTTATGAAGAGCTCATGCTCAAAACATTGAATCTCCTGATCCTCGGATGCTGCCTGACCTTTTCCAGCACCATACTTTTCGACCCTGATCTCCAGCATCTGCAGCCCTCACTATTTCCTGGGAAGTACAACCTGACAGACTTTACCTACTCTCGCTGTTTTGTTTATTATTCTCCTTGTTCCTTTTTTTCATGGAAAAGTAGGATAAGTACTTGTTTGTCTCTAAACTTAGCAGTCTGCTAATGAAGTCACAGGAACACACAGTTTTGAAGCTCGTTATATCAGTGAACATTCATTACAGAGGAAAGCAATTATGTCAGTTATTGAAAAGAAACTGGCTATTTCAGACATCATGAGTAATGTGAAAATATTGACGACTACTTCATTCTTATGTACAAGGCACCTTCAGGCTTGCCAAGCTAACATGCAGGTCGCATGTCTGATTTACTCTGCAGTCAGCTGTCCAGTCTTGCACATGCACGTTAACAATCCCAAACTTTCGGAATCCTCATGAAATTGTGCCCAAGACTGTATTTGACTGGAAGATCAGGTCACTTGCGATAAACTTGCAACAGTTGGAATATATGAACCTTGCAAATAAGTGAATATTAACAAAATATTTCTGAAATATGGTGAGAACAGAAAGATCACTTTCTGTTGGAGCTTGGAGTAATTGCAGCATCTTCTTTGATTGCAGCTGACTTGCCCTAAAATTTTATAACTAACCACAAATATCTGGGAAGAACAAAAACAATTTGAAATGAATACATTTTTTTTCCGCTTAGGTGCAATGGGAATTTGATAATCCAATCCAATGTATTGTGATAAAAGCTCGATCCACTAATAATTCAGATTGAGACACGTACTCATTACATATCTTAGGAATAGGTATTTAAAGTAATAACCATTTGGCTACCTTCTCATTGTACTTGGTATGATTTCTACCTCAGAACCTTGGGCATTTTAAAACTTAGCATTTCCCTTTTAATAATTACACATTATTAGTACATAGGAACAGGAGTAGGCCATTCAGCCTGTCAAATCTGCTCCAGCATTTAATATGATCACGGCTGATAGAACACGTCAGTGAGTTTTACATTATTGGTAATCAGAAATCCATGTTGACTTTAAATATACTCAAAGACTGAGCTTCCACAGCTCTCAAAGTAAACAAATTTCTCCTCTACTTAGTCCTAAGTGGCATCCTCATTATTTTTAATTGTGCCTCCTGGTTCCAGGAGAAACATCTTACCTGGATCTACCCTGTCTATCTCTTTAAGTATTTTATAGGTTTCAAAGAGATCACCTCTCATTTTTCATAACTCTAGCGAATACAGGCCTAGTTTGCCTAGTCTCCCTTCATAGGACAGATCTACTATCCCAGGAACAGACCTGGTGATTCTTTGTTGGTCTCCATCTATGGCAATAATATCTTTCTTGAGAGAAGGATCCAGAACTGCACACAGTACTTCAGGTGTTGGTCCAACCAAGTTTTTACACAATTGAAGCAAGACTTGTGATAAAGGCTAATGTTGCATTGGTCTTCCTAAGAGCTAGCTGCAACTACATGTTAGTCTTCATTAATTTATTGCCAAGGTCACCCAGGTGCCTTTGCACTTATGCACTTTTCAACCTTTCTCCATTTAAGAAACATTCTGCACATCTATTCTTCCTACTAAAGTAGGTAACCTCATGTCTTTCACATTATATTCCATCTGCCATGTTCTTGCCTGCTCACAAGCTTCCTTTACATCTTCCTTGCATCACATGTTCCTGCTTAGTTTTGTATGATCTGCAAATTTGGAAATATTTCATTTGATCCCCATATTATTTTATCATTGATATTTGTCAAAGAATAATAGAATCCCAATAGCATGAAAACAGGCCATTCGCCCAATGGATGGAGTCTATACTGACCCTCTGGGAAGCATACCACTCAGACCCACCCTATCCCTATAAACTCCACATTTCCCATGCAGCCATCTAGCCTGCACATATTTGGACACAGGAAAAATGTGCAAACTCCATGCAAACAGTTGTCCGAGGCTGGAATTGAACCTGGGTCCTTGGCGCTGTGGGGCAGCTAACCACTGAGCCACCATACCGAGCCATCATTAATAATGGGGTCCAAGTACTAGTCCTTGTAGTACCCCACTAGGGACAGCATGCCAATGTGAGAATGACCCATTTTTCTCTCCTTTCTGTTTTCTATCTGTTAGCCAAATCTTAATACACGTACAGTGTGCTTTAATTTGCTATCACAAGCCTGTGTTGTATATTTCTGCACACCAAGATAAATGTAATTGATATTTTCTCATGTCAACATACTTATATCAACTTAACAGTAACCATTGCAGTTTGCGACATTGTACACATAATTTGTAATGTTGTACAGGCAAAACAGTGCATAGTCTGGGAAGAGGTATATTTGTCAGAAAATTTCTATTATTCTGAATAGTATTCTAGGTGTTACAAAGTCTTGCTTTAGCTACTAAAAACACAGAAGTCACTGATGAAATACTTTGTTTTTTTGGTTTTTAAGAACAATTAACCTAATAGTTCAAGAGCTCAATATTGTTTCTATAGCAATAAAAGCAGAAAATACTAGGAATCCTCAGCAGGACAGGCAGTACCAGTGGAGAAAGGTAAGAAGTTAACATTTTGGGTCATTGACCTTTCATCAGAATCCAGCAGAGTGCAGTCTCTGCAGTCCTTTTGTGTAACCAATTTTAGAGATTAGGAATCCATATTAAAAGTAGATGATGGAAAGACCCTTTAGCTGTAGTATCCTTGGCAAGTTTTGTCAGCACAGTATTATCCATGGTAACTTTTATATCCATTCCTGCATTGTATCATTCAGCATAAAAATAAAAGCAATTTTCGTCTTAGAAGTTCAGTCACTATATTTTTATTACCACTGATCTGTCCAATGGAAAAGTACTGATTACTGGTTGATTTTGTGACTTGTACAGTTTTCTTCTTTATATTTTCCCGTTTTACTCTTTGACAATTTTAAAAACAAAACTGTTTGTTTTGTACTTGCACAGGTTTCTAATGGAAGACTGTTCAGTATGGACCAGAGCCCAGTCTCAGGGTTCTCATAGCAGAGAGGTCAACTGGGTTTTGTGTGAATGTTACCCTTTCGGTGGGTGCTGGCTGAGAAGTGAAGAGCCATCTGGTGCATGGAGGAACTGCCACCACCATCTGGATCTGGAGCAGCTGCACGGATGAGTCGCCGAAGTATAAGCACGACATTGCTGCAGGGTGCATCTGCTACTAAAGATGCATTGCTGCAAGTGATCAGTCAAAAGAGAGACAACAGCTGCTACAAGAGACTCAGACTTAGGGAAAGAGCAGTGTATCATAAATATCTCAACTTTGATAGAGGGACTACTGTGAGGTACCCAGCCTGGGACAGACCAGACATATGGCTGTAGCATTTGTAGACATATTGTACATGGAAACACTACTGTTTTGTGTAAAATAAGCATACTTTTTAGAGTCCAGTATTATCTTACTGGCAGTACACATTTTCTGATATTCGAGTCTGTTGCAAGAAATGTAACCTAACGTCAGAATACTGCAGTTAAATCCTTGGAGAGAGTATGCTACAGCATGCTTTTCAATTGACAGAATGTGTGCTGTATGAATTCCAGATCAGGCTGAGTTAGGAATTCCCATTAGGATCTGTGGTTTGTTAATTTACTCTTCATTGCAGTGTTATTAAACCTATCCATTATTGCAATTTACTTTCAAATGTTAACTGGTGTATCAAACAATAGAACAGCAAATACTGCAGATGTAAAAATATTCCATAGCTTTATAAAGATCCAGAGTTCTACTTAAACATTTGGAATCAGATTTATATTTTTAAAGTTGTGGCAACAGAAATGGTTATTTTGAAAGTCATACAAATTTTGAAGGTCTCACAACATTCGGTGCTCAAAAAGTTTAATAAAACTCACGACTGTTAAGAGGTGCATGCTTCCTACGTGAAATATGTAATTTTTCGAATTGATGCCACTTTTAAATATTGGTGCATGCAGTAGAAGAGATCCTGTGTCAATTATGCCTGGAATACTTCAAGCTTACTCAGAAAGACAATAGCCAATTGCTATTTCCAACACAAATAACTACTGGCATCAAATAGCAATTAGATCATGTAGATCAACTGGTTTTGATTTTCCATTGAAAATTCAGAACTTAACAGCAAAATCCCACAAGCTAGTACTTTGCAAGTAACTATTGCTTTCATGATGGAAGTGCCAATTTAAGAGAGAAGGGATTAAATACAATTTAAATCTAGGTGTTAGGAAATACTTGAATGTTTTACTGGTTTGTAAATAAATGAAACACATTAATCTGCTAAGTCTTGCAGATCTAGTCGTGATGTATCGTATTGCCAAATGTTGCTTTAATTCTTGTGGAAGTGTTAAACAAACTAAAGCCATATATATATTGACCAGGAATGAATGCATTGTAGAGGTGGGTGCCAACACCTTGTAGAACAGTGCATCTTTGTTTTGAGACATTGGTTTGAAATTCAACTCAATACACATGAACACTTCTTCTGTTGAATAGGTGTTTACAGTCCCTCGCAAACTGATTCTGGGTAACCTTAGCCCCATTACCATTAGATATGAATCTAATGCAAAGATTTTGTCAAAATTCATTTCAAAGAGAAACACTGTTCTTAACTGCTTTCCTAATCTCTGGACTGCAGCACAGTGTTAGTCCATTGTGAGGGGAGCATTAAATTGTTTCTGTCTTGTGCTATTGTTGACCAATACCTATTTAATACTACCACAAAACATGTCTTCCATTTTCTAATATTGCTAATCTTTACATCAGTGATTCAAGAGTCATTTTTCATCTGCATTCCAGAAACTTTGACTTTCCCAATTCAACTACCATCAAAATGTTCAATTCTAGGAAGTAGAAGGTAATTACAGAAACAAGAAATAAGTATTTCATACCATTTACAACAGCTATCTGAGAAGGAAGCATAATAGTATTAAAAATAAGCATTAGAATACAAAACAGAAGTTCATATAGGAAAACCAAGGACAAGGATTAAAATCTCAAAGCAAAATGAAAGGCAAAATGTGAAATCTAAGAGATGTGATTCACTTCTAGGAAGCCAATAGTATAGATAATTGAGAATTCAAGTGGAAGATAATACAGAAAACTACTATATCATTTGATTTGTTGATCCAGGTTTTGCCACAGAGAAATAGATAACAGTGCTTCTTGAGAAGGTAGGCAGTGGGAAGAAAGGCCCCAAACTAAATAACTTAAATGAAAAATGACTTATTGTCTGAAAGAATTTGAATTAATGCATGAAAAATCATCCATAAATATGGACCATAACCAACTTAGAATATTGAATGAAGATACATACTAATTCAAAGTTTGTGAGAAGATTTGTAGCTCGGCTGCTCGTTGTTGTGGTTCTGTTCACCGAGCTGGGAATTTGTGTTGCAGACGTTTCGTCCCCTGTCTAGGTGGCATCCTCAGTGCATGGGAGCCTCCTGTGAAGCACTTCTGTGATGTTTCCTCCGGCATTTGTAGTGGTTTGAATCCAGCGGACAGCTAGAACTGACAACCAGAAGCGGCAGATTCAAACCACTACAAATGCCAGAGGAAACATCACAGAAGCACTTCACAAGAGGCTTCCAAGCACTGAGGATGTCACCTAGACAGGGGACGAAACGTCTGCAACACAAATTCCCAGCTCGGCGAACAGAACCACAACATACATACTAATGAACAGAAATGTATCTCTCCATGCCAACCACAAATAGGAAATCCAAAATGTTGCGTTAAATCAGTTGTTAGAACGTACTTGTGAGGGCATTCCTTTTTAAAGAAAACAATTTTTTAAGAGATTCAGAGTGCAAGCCAGGAGACAGGGCATATCATTTAGGTAAGTGGCTGTCCTCATAATGGAGGAGAACTGTCCTTTCTGCTTCCTTGTTCTGCTAATTGAATCTGAGTTAATTGGTGTTAAGAAGAATTTGAAGGTGATATACAGCTGTGTGCCATGTTTGAGAAAGCTGAACTGCTCAGTAGGAATCTTCTCAAGTTACAAATAACAGCCAGGTAATATCATACAATTTGAGTGCAGGGAAATTTCAAGCTCTTGTTAAAATGACTTTAAAGGATGTGAATGGTCTGTGCATTTGATTTGTCAGACTGTCTGGAATATTGAAGGGATTTTGTGAAACTGCACAATGGGGATGATTTTAACCAATCTCACCAGTTAGGAAACTGACAGGATTGGGTGCAATGCTGGTTTTACACCCCACACAACTTCACATTGAAGTCAAAAAGTAACATTGAATAGGGTATAAAATCCATGTTTCACCTAATCCAGTGAGTTTCCCACCTGAAGAAATAGCTTATTACTCCCCAATGTCGATCAAATAAAACAGCATGTCATATTGACATTAAAATTCAGTTAATCTTATTAGACATTGTCATAAGAATAGTGTCACTTGGTAATACAGAGTGTTTTACTGAACTGTTGCTTGTTTAATTCAGCAGACAAATCACATTCACTGCTTTATATGTACATGGCTTGTCAGTTGTAATCCAACTGTTTTCAAAAATAAAAAAAATGTGTTTGATGTAGAAATGTAATTTCTGGAGGATCACTGAATAAGTTACAACTTTTTCCATTAGACCGCAATATGGTTATTCTTTTCTATCTGATATTTCCATATTTAAATCTGTTCTCCATTGCCAACTTTTTTTAAAATGTTGAAACAGGTAAAACTTTATTAGAATAGATTTCCCCTCCTTCCTAAGTTGATAAATTCTTTCTGTAAGATGTTCCCTGAAATGCCAATAGCAGATTTATAGCCATGTTCTTACTTAGATACATTACCAATTGAAAAGGCAATTGTTACAATCATAGCTGATGGTGATACTGGCAAGTCAAATCCCAGAACAAAACCTGGCCTGATAAATCATAAGCTCAATTTTTGCAGTTAGTGATCATACTGGTAGTCATCTACTGAACATGTTCAGACGAGGCCTCGTTGTTCTTTCAGAGCAGAACAAAAGTTTAATGCGCAATAGAGAAAAAGCTATAAATAAAGCAATGGACATTCTGACTGTGTTCATTCTTAGCACTCAAACACAATGAAACTCAAGCCACATGCTAGCTAGCAGAGAACAGGAGTTGCATTTGGTTTTTAACCCCATTACTTGAGTATTTTGTGAAGATAAGGGTATATCTTTCACACACAACTATCATTCAACTAATATGTCTGCAGTCTGGACACAACTCACAGGAGATGGTTTTCTGCTGAGAAGGGATAATCAGCCTCTATTTACCCCTGTTGCCAAGGGAGATCAGTTCACTTTGTTTTTGAATGGCATCTCTCCATTTGAAGTGATGCTGCCTAAAATTCCCTCAACATTCTTAAGATGCAATATCCCAGAATTCCTTGTGATAATCCACACAAGAACATTCTGGACAGCCAATGAATTTATATCCTTAGCCTTTATTTTTGAAAGAAATACAAATGTCATATTTAAAAGTTCAATAATTTGGGTCATGATCCACTGTCATGACAATAGGAAAATGAGTCATACAGCATGGAAGCAGACCTTTCAATCCCAACTCACCCATGCCGACCAGACATCCCAATCTGACCTAGTCCCATTTGCCAGTATTCGGCCCATATCCCTCGAAAGTCTTCCTATTCACATACTCATCCAAATGCCTTTTACATATTGTAATTGTACCTGCTTCCAACACTTCCTCTGGCAGCTCATTCCATACACATATCACTCTTTTAAATCTTTCCCCTCTCACCTTAAACCTATGCCCTCTAGCCTTGGATTCTGCCACCTTAGCAAAACATGTTAGAACATAGAACATGACAGCGTAGTACAGGGCCTTCAGCCCTCGATATTGCGTCAGCCTGCAAAAACAATCTGATGCACATCTAACCTATACTCTTCCGTTACTATCCACACGCATGTCTAATGCCCATTTAAATGCCCTTAACATCAGCTAGTCTACTATGGTTGCAGGCAGGCTGTTCCACACCCCTACTACTCTGAGTAAAGAAACTACCCCTTGATATCTGTCCTAAATCTATCAAGATAGCCTTCACCATCTGAGGAAAAAGGCTCTCACTGTCCACCCTATCTAACCCTCTGATTATCTTATACGTCTCCATTAAATCACTTCTCAACCTTCTTCTATCCAACGAAAACAATCTCATTTCACTCAGCCTTTCCTCATAAGACCTTCCTTCCATACCAGGCAACATCCTAGTAAATCTCCTCTGAACCCTTTCCAAAGCTTCCGATAATGCGGTGACCAGAACTGCATGCAATACCTCAGGTGCAGCCTTACCAGTGTCTTATACAGCTGAACCATGACCTCGTGGCTCTGAAACTCAATCCCCCTACCAATACATGCCAACACACCATTTGCCTACTTAACAATCCTATCAATCTGGTTGGCAACTTGCAGGGATTTATGCACCTGGACACCAAGATCTTTCTGTTCATCTACACTGCCAAGAATTTTACCATTAGCCCAGTATTATGTATTCCTGTTACTGCTTCCAAAGTGAACTACCTCATACTTTTCTGCATTAAACACCATTTACCACTTCTCAGCCCAGGGGGATTCTGAGTAATCCAAGATGGAGGGCGGGAAAAATTTCTGGCTATAACAGCTGTTCCTTTTTTGAGGCATTTTAGGTGCTGGAGGTGATTTCCTCAAATTCCAGGAGCAGCAATTACAATTTTATATGCTGTTGCATTGTTTTGGAACTTTGGAGAAAAAAAGAGTCAAAACAACAGCACTTTTAAAAGGGAGAGGTACAGACAAACAAAGCAGATGGTGAGGTCAGTGCAGGAGAGAGAGAGAACAAGAAACCCACATTGCTAACTGACAGAGTGGTGAATCTGCACAGTTACTGCCTTTGCTGTTTGAATTCACGTATTGCTGGACATTCCCGCCTCAGGCGACTGACTGTGTGGAGTTTGCACATTCTCTCTGTGTCTGTGTGGGTTTCCTCCGGGTAGTCCGGTTTCCTCCCACGGTCCAAAAGTGTGCAGGTTAGGTGAATTGGCTATGCTAAATTGCCTGTAGCGTTAGGTGAATGGGTGAAATGTAGGGGAATGGGTCTGGGTGGGTTGCGCTTCGGCGGGTCGGTGTGGACTTGTTGGGCCGAAGGGCCTGTTTCCACACTGTAAGTAATCTAATCTAATCAGAG
>NC_057735.1:16900465-16902496 GCF_004010195.1 Chiloscyllium plagiosum
GTTCCACACCCCTACTACTCTGAGTAAAGAAACTACCCCTTGATATCTGTCCTAAATCTATCAAGATAGCCTTCACCATCTGAGGAAAAAGGCTCTCACTGTCCACCCTATCTAACCCTCTGATTATCTTATACGTCTCCATTAAATCACTTCTCAACCTTCTTCTATCCAACGAAAACAACCTTATTTCACTCAGCCTTTCCTCATAAGACCTTCCTTCCATACCAGGCAACATCCTAGTAAACCTCCTCTGAACCCTTTCCAAAGCTTCCTATAATGCGGTGACCAGAACTGCATGCAATACCTCAGGTGCAGCCTTACCAGTGTCTTATACAGCTGAACCATGACCTCGTGGCTCTGAAACTCAATCTCCCTACCAATACACGTCAACACACCATTTGCCTTCTTAACAATCCTATCAATCTGGTTGGCAACTTGCAGCGATTTATGCACCTGAACACCAAGATCTTTCTGTTCATCTACACTGCCAAGAATTTTACCATTAGCCCAGTATTATGCACACTGTAAGTAATCTAATCTAATCAGAGTGCATTTGGAAAAATAACAAACAGTAAAATTCACAACTGATCTTGGAGGAACCTGTTTGGGAAAAGTCACAGCACAGAAACAGATCAGTGGATATTTTAAGCGAGGCCTTACTGTAAGCGCAGTAGTGTGTAGAGTAGGTTCTTTCCTGATTATATGTTTTATTGAAATATGTCTCTTGATTAAACTTAAAATATAAGCCATAAGTATTAATTTAACCTGTAGAGAAATAAGACGGTGCTATTTCAGGGTCTGTAGATTGAAAGAAGCAAAAATGGCCTTTAGTAGAGTGAT
Organism: Chiloscyllium plagiosum; assembly: GCF_004010195.1. Classification (NCBI taxonomy): domain Eukaryota; kingdom Metazoa; phylum Chordata; class Chondrichthyes; order Orectolobiformes; family Hemiscylliidae; genus Chiloscyllium; species Chiloscyllium plagiosum. The sequence goes on from NC_057735.1 coordinate 16,901,306, forward strand.
ATGCTCTTCTTGTCGGATGTGGGAATTTAGGGAGAGTTTACGGGTCACTGAGGAATATACTGAGGATTCTGATTAAGGATGATCAGCCATGATCATATTGAATGGTGGTCCAGGCTCAAAGGGCAGAATGGCCTACTCCTGCACCTATTGTCTATTGTTTATTGTCCATATCTGCAATAAATGCAGTTGGTTGCGAATCCTATCAGATCAAATGGATCGGTTGGAGAGACAGAGGCAATGAGAAATTTGTAAGAGCAAGGGGATGTGATGGATGGCAGTTATAGTAAGGGGGAAAGTCACAGCTACAGTTACATAGATGGGTTAACTCCAGGACAGTAAGAAAGGTAGGCAAGTAGTGTGGGAGTCTTCAACGGCTATCCCCATTCCAAACAAGTATGCTGTTTGGAAAATGTAGAGGGCGATGGATTATCAGGGGAATGTAGCACAAACAGCCAAGTTTCTGGTATTGAGACTGGCTCTAATCCAATGAGGGGTGCATTGGGTTCCAAGAGATCGATTGTGTTAGGGGACGCTCTAGTCCGAGGTACAGACAGATATTTCGGTGGCCAGTAGCGAAAAACCAGAATGATGCATTGATCCCCTGGTGTCATGATCAAGGATGCCTCAGAGAGGGTGCAGAATGTTCTCAATGGGGAGAGGGGCTAGCTGGAGGTCATTGTACACACTGGAACCAACAACATAGGAAGGGAAAAGGTTGAGTTTCTGAATGGAGACTACAGAGAGTTAGGCAGGATTTAAAAAGGTCCTCAAGAGTAGTAAAATCTGGATTATTCCTGGTTCTACGAGCTAGTGAGGGCAGGAATAGGAGAATAGAGCAGGTGAATGCATGGGTGAGGAGCTGGTGTACAGGAGAAAGATTCACAATTTTGGATCATTGGAAGCTGTTTTGTGGTAGAGGTGACCTGTACAAGAAGGACTGATTGCACCTAAATTGGAAGGGGTCTAATATACTGGCAGGGAGATTTGCTAGAGCTGCTCGGGAGGATTTAAACTAGTAAGGTGGGTGGGAGGGGAGAGGAGGTGGACCTAGGGAGATAGTGAGGAAAGAGATCAATCTGAGTCTGGTACAGTTGAGAACAGAAGCGAGTCAAACAGTCAGGGCAGGCAGGGACAAGGTAGGACTAATAAATTAAACTGCATTTATTTCAATGCAAGGGGCCTAACAGGGAA
>NC_057735.1:16904719-16920933 GCF_004010195.1 Chiloscyllium plagiosum
AACAGTCAGGGAATTCCTAGAGGCATGGCATTCATCCACAGATTCAATCAATAAGCACATCGACCTGGACCCAATATACCGGCCACTGCAGCGGACAGCTGGAACTGACAACCGGAAGCGGCAGATACAAATCACTATAAATGCCAGAGGAAACATCATAGAAGTGCTTCACAGGAAGCTCCCAAACACTGAGGATGTCATCTAGGGGACAAAAACGTCTGCAACACAAATTCCCAGCTCGGCGAACAGAACCACAACAATGTAACCTTGTTAACCGGTCTCCCATGGGGAACCTTGTTGAACGCCTTACTGATGTCCATATAGCTCACGTCTACCATTCTGCCCTCATCAAGCCTTTTTGTTACTTCTTCAAAAAACTCAATCAAGTTTGTGAGACATGATTTCCCATGCACAAAGCCATGTTGACTATCCCTAATCAGTCCTTGCCTTTCCAAAGACATATACATCCTGTCCCTCAGGATTCCCTCCAACAACTTGCCTACCACCGAAGTCAGGCTCACTGATTTATAGTTCCCTAACTTGTCCTTACCACCATTCTTAAATAGTGGCACCACATTTGCTAATCTCCAGTCTTCCGGCACCTCACTTGTGACTGTCGATCATACAAATATCTCAGCAAGAGACGCAACAATCACTTCTCTAGCTTCCCACAAAGTTCTAGGGTACACCTGATCAGGTCCTGGGGATTTATCCACCTTTATGCGTTTCAAGACATACAGCAGTTCCTCCACTGTAATATGGACATTTTTCAAGATGTCACTATCTATTTCCCAACATTCTATATGCTCCATGTCCTTTTCCATAGTAAACACTGATGCAAAATACTTGTTTAGTATCTCCCCCATCTCCTACACAAAGGCCACCTTGCTGATCCTTGAGGGGCCTACACAAAGGCCACCTTGCTGATCCTTGAGGGGCCTACACAAAGGCCACCTTCCTGATCTTTGAGAGGGCTTATTCTCTCCTGAATTACCCTTTTGTCCTTAACATATTTGTAAAAACCCTTTGGATTCACCTTAACTCTATTTGCCAAACCTATCTCATGTCCCCTTTTTTGCCCACCTGATTTCCCTCTTAAGTATACCCCTACTGCTTTTATACTCTTCTGATTCACTTGATCTATCCTGTCTATATCTGACATATGCTTCCTTCTTTTTCTTAACCAAACCCTCAATTTCTTTCCTTATCCAACATTCTCTATAACTACTTTCCTTCCACCTGAACAGGAGTATAGTTTCTCTGGATTCTCGTTGTTTCATTTCTGAAGGCTTCCTATTTTCCACTGTCCCTTTACCTGTGAACATCTGCACCCAATCAGCTTTTGAAAATTCTTGCCTAGTACCATCAAAATTAGCCTTCCTCCAATTCATAACTTCAACTTTTAGATCTAGTCTATCCTCTTCCATCACTATTTAAAAACTAATAGAATTATGGTCACTGGCCCAAAGTTGTTCCCCAACTGACACCTCAGTCACCTTCCCTGCTTTATTTCCCAAGAGTAGATACATCCACATACTGAATCAGAAAATTTTCTTGTATATGCTTAGCAAATTCCTCTCCATCTAAACCCTTAACACTAAGGCAGTCCCAGTCTATGTTTGAAACGTTAAAATCCCCTACCATAACCACCCTATTATTCTTACAGATAACTGAGAAACAAATTTGTAAGGTGGTCTCAATTTCCGTCTGAGTATTAGGGGGTCTATAATACAATCCCATTAAGGTGATCATCCCTTTCTTATTTCTCAGTTCCACCCAAATAACCTTCCTGGATATATTTCTGGGAATATCCTAATGCAATTAATTGTTTTAAATGTTTTGGTATGTTGACTTAAATATGGTAATGCAGGGATATTCACAGCAAATGTGTAAGTACCCACTGATTAGGTGGTGAGGGATCAGAAATTCGTCTTTATCATCATGCTGGGGATTGGATGACAATGTTAAGGATGAATAAATTGGTGTTATTAATTTTACTATCATACCCCTAGAAAGTCAAATAGTCCTCCCTTAAACTTAAAAAAAAAATGCTGCTAAAAGGGAAGAAAGACTATTGGAACTAGCCCAGTCACATCGGGAGGTCACCATCAGAAAAGGAATTGTTTCTGTTTTTGATGGCCTGAGACAATGGGAAAGCAGGACTGGCAAAATACATAGACACCAAGTCCGATAAACAACTGGACTGTCAGTGTGATATCTCATGCTCTATTTATAAAAGAATTGCAAACTTCTCAAGCAACCAAGTCAGAAAGCAAATAATGTACAAGAGAAGGCATAACTGGGAAGGTGCTAACCATGACATTTTTGCGGACAGATAACTGAAAAAGGTAGAAGGACATAAATGAAGTAGTCTTTAATGGTGCAGGTTGAGATGTTACACTAAAGGAAGCAGTTGAACTAAGTGCCCTCCCCAGAAGAACAAAATAATATAACTATCTTGTTAGTTACTGAAGAAGTTTTGGAATATATTAATACTCACTTGTCCCTGAAGGATTAATGCATCCCACTTAGAGCCATTTCAAAACCTATTACAATCCCTTTGTGTAACTTGACTTTTAACAGTAAATTCACCCAAGGCATTAAACATACAAGTATCAAACTTAACACTATCTAGAATAGATTTTAATCACAATTATAGCATGGGCACAGGCATCTCCAGAAACATTCATGTGGAATCCTAAAATTGCAAAAGTTCTCAATTTCAAAGATAACGATAGACAAGGAACTGACATTTTCTTAAATTACTCCAATGTTTCTGCCTCTGGTACTGTGTCACACCTCATGGGGTCGAACATTGGCAATCAAGCCCTGCTATTCCCAGAGTCATCACAGAAGTTTGCAAAATTCTCCAATTTACCGGACTTTTTAAACCCAGGTTAAAAGAAAGCATGGACCAGGTTTCTGTACTTACTAAGAATGGCTTATTACCAATAAACAGATTCCAGCTGTAGGTAAGCAAATGAGTCATACATACAACTCTACAAATTAAAATCTAAACCACTGATGTCCATCCTCCCATCACAGACAAAGAAAATGGTGTCATAGGTGGAGTGAAACATTGTTAGGCAGTTCAAAGGGCCCTATCCACAGGATTTTGAATTGATCCTTATGCTTGTAGACCTACTGTTCATCAGTCTCTGTTTATGAACTTGAAGTCATCCAAAACAATGGTGGGTCATGTTCTTGACTTGCAGCCATCTAATTTCTGGAGCACCCCTGTGTTTGCTGACCTGCATTAGGGCTCCTTGTCAAGCAATGTGTTGATTTAAAAATTCTTATCCTTGTTTTCAAAACTCTACAGGGTCTTGTACCTCCCCATCTTAATGATTACAAAACAAATATCTTGTTGTTATGGAGTTCTTGTGGATTAGTCTATGAGCCCTGGAATGTGAAGTCAGCTTTCAAGCTATTCTTGATTTTAAGGGATTGCTTAAAAAAAAATCTAAGGTAACAAATAGTTAAAAACAAATTAAGGTTTTTACATAATACCAACTGCAAGCATGTTGTGGAATCCCACTTTTATCAACTACCATTCCAAATTATATTGGTCAAGGATTATTTCATGTTAAGGCAATGGTGAATATGAGGAACGACATCTGGTTATCTCAAACGTTGACTCCAAAGATCTCAACAAAGTAGAAAAGTTGTAATTTAGTTTTGAACAATATTTACTCTCATTTTACTGAAATGTATATTCTATGAACATTCTCACATTTAAATATTCATCCCCCATTAATAACCACTTAGCGATGAAAGGTTTAGTTCTTGCAATTTTTATTACAAGGTTAATACATTTTTATATCATCTTATCACATTGAAATGGTTCTTAAGACCTTCTCACATTTGATGTAACTTTCTACGTGCACTTTGGGCACTGGGATAATTCAGATATACTACAATGAAGCTTCAGGACTTTCCATGTAATGAATTGGTCCAGAAGCTAATGCAAATTATTTCCTGTGATATATTACCTATTTGGAGTGTCCATATGCAGTTCCCAGTTGGAATAACTGCAGCATCTTCAGAAGATAGTTAATCACAAAAGATGTATAGCAACTTGCTGCTAAATGTTATTATTTATTTTATTTTGCAAATGTTAATTCCCAAAATGACAGCATCACCTTTGAGCTTAAGGTCATTATTTGTGTCTAATCAACAATATATAAAGGATTTGTATTGAGGCCCCAGTGATAAAGTTGGACTTTGCAGAGGCACTGGTTTGTCCTCAATTTGTTTAATAAGGTCTCCTCTTGCTCTAGTTGAAAGCCAGAAATTTGATTGATGACTAAAAATTTGGTAGTGACTTCTTGTATTTCACTACTGACCAAAAAGATGTCTGTTTAAAAGAAAAGGATGTCTGACCAAAAGTATGTCAGGATGTCTCCTGACCAAAAGGATCATGCTTAAGCAGAGCACTGAGATTTAAAGTGGGAAGCAGGTTGAATAGGTGCAAGGTGCTGCACATACAGTTTCAGGATGAATGGGGAAGGGATGCTTGTGAACACAGGAATCTGGCAGATAGGGTGACGGGAAGGTTCTGGTTAAGATGTGTATTGGTGAATTCAATAGAGCAGATGGGTAAGAGATGCGTTTTGTCAGGCGAGAACACACTAGTCTGCTGCAGAATATGACAGGGTAAGTGCTGAGATCCAAAGTATTGTAGCAGCAGCACCCTATTGTTGATCCAGTAAGTTTGGGTAGTAAATGATTTCTGGCTTTCACCTTCATTGTTCTTCATGGTGATATCTGAAGAAAACAGCGAAGTCCTGTCAACATTCACTTCAACATATATTGGATTGATATCATGTTTAGCCTCCAAGTGTTCGCACAGAGATGCATTTCATTTGGGCACAGTTTTAGAGGAACTCGATGTGAGATGCCATATGCTGCAGTAGTAGAAAATCTGACATTACAAATTAAATAACAAACTGACAAGAACAGGTTGTGACAGTGATTTTATTGCTGTGACTGCATTATTCCTATTAGAAACCATGTCATCGCTTCTTCTTGCCAGATTTTGGAGCTTTTTCCAAACCTCTAATATACTTTGGAGCGATCCTGTGTTCCTCTGCAATATGATCACAAACAAAATTGAACAGAACAATTCTCAGAACATGGCTTTCCTCACGATTAATTATAAAGATGACAACGTAAACTGAATGAGTGATTGTATGTTACTTGATGAAAATATCACACAATAGCAAACTATAATGGCACACACACCATAACGAATGCAATCCTTTATTATGGATGATTTATAGACTATATATTGGAGGGAAAAGGGAGTGCTATGTAATCATAGCACCTTCTTCAATTCACCAATGGATCGCTTCTGCCCCTTAAAAATTAACAGGACTATACCGGGTCTCCTCTTCCCTTTTCCCCTTCCTGAGATATCTTAGATTCCTTACAATGTGGAAACAAGCCCTTCGGCCCAACAAGTCCACACTGACCCTCCGAAGAGTAACCCACCCAGACCTATTGCTCTACATTTACCCCTGACTAATGCACCTACCCTGAACACTATGGGCAATTTAGCATGGCCACTTCACCTACCTGCACATCTTTAGATTGTGGGAAGAAACTTGAGCACCCAGAGGAAACCCATGCAGACATGGGGAGAATGTGCAAACTCCACACAAGTTGCCTGAGGCTGGGATCGAACCCAAGTCCCTGGCACTGGGAGGCAGCTGAGTAACCACTTTCTCCTAACTATACACTTTTGGCATCCTTAACTGCTGAACCATATGAATACTAGTGATGCCTACTTCCCAGGAAATAATCGATAAAATAAAATTTAGAAGTTAAATATTGGTACAGTATCAATTTAAATCTGCAGGTGTGCCAAACATCATGCTCACAATGAAATTCCGCCTCTTTGCTAAGAGCCCCATCATAAATGGCAAACCCCCAAGTCACAACCCTGCTGTATGTAAAGATAGATAAAGGGTGGCACGGTGGTTAGCACTGCTGCCTCACAGCGCCAGGGACCCGGATTCGATTCCAGCCTCGGGTGACTGTCTGTGTGGAGTTTGCACATTCTCCCTGTGTCTGCGTGGGTCTCCTCTGGGTGCTCCGGTTTCCTCCCACATTCCAAAGATGTGCAGGTCGGGTGAATTGGCTATGCTAAATTGCCCACAATGTTCAGGGATGTCGAGGGTTGGTGCATTGGTCCAGGGTAAATATACGGTAGGGTAATGGGTCTGGGTGGGTTACTCTTCGGAGAGTCAGTGTGGACTTGTTGGACTAAAGAGCCTGTTTCCACACTGTTGGGGTTCTATCATTCTTATCTTAATTCTCACATCACATTTATTCATTACAAAAAAAAGCTGCCAACCACAAGGGGGCACAAAGCACACACATGCAAACAGGCACCCTAAAGCATCAGAAAGCAACAGTCAGTCTCAAGAATACACCACTGAAAGTTCCACAGATGTGACAGAGGTCAGTTTGTGAGAACTTTGAAGTGCAGCTGTCAGTGGAGTGTGAGCAATGGCATTGCTCCAGTGGCTCTTCATGGAGAGCCTGGAACCTGGACAAGGAAAGGACGAGGTGGATACAGGTACAGCAGCAGCCCCGGCCCTCTACTTGCCCCAGACAGCACCACAGTCTGAGAGGATGGAGTGGCAAGGCAGCAGCAGGCATTCACAGAGAAGGAATGGCAGCTAAGGACTCCTCAGGGGCAACTCTACATCATCAGCAGCCCATACATAGACACTTCTGTGATCTATTGCAGCCAGCTAACATGATGGGTGGCTGCTGAAACAGTGTTAGGTCTTTTAGGAGTTCTGGGTGATTACAGAGTTTCAAAAACAAAACCCTTTGGTCACTGTTCCAATATATCTACATCGTATTGGCAGAGTTCATCCTACTTCAAAAAAATACATTAATGCCAATTATAAAGGTAAATTTCACATAGTTCATTCCTAAACCTGTAGGATTTTGTATGCCCTATATCTTAAGACTAAGTTATTTAGCTTACTGTGAATGCTTTGTTGAAGTAAAAAGTTCTTGCCTGTTAAGAGCTTGGCGATATGATTAACCTGGTTGCCTTGAACCTGAAGTGCCATCTTGCCCTTTGTACCAGGGACTGGAGTTATAGTTACACTGGCCTGAGCTTTTTGCTGAAGGGCATTTCCCAAGATTTGAGGATCTAAACCAAACTCTTCAAGGTTTGTAATAACAGTTACCTGCCACAAAAGCAACAAACAGCAGTATAATAATAACTTGCATTTACATAGCACCTTTAACATTCCAGGTATTTTAAACATTCATATGATGTTAATTTTAAAAAATAAAAGCAAGATAGGTAAAGTGCTTAAGGAGGCAGAGAATACAAAAGTGAGGTGGTTATACTGAAAATGCATAAAAAGGCTGATGAGGCCATAACTGGAGTGCTTCTAGTCATATAGTACATTATTGGAAAGAAGTCAATGCACAACAGAAGGTATGGAGGAGATTTACCAAGCTGTTGCCTGGGCTAGAGATTCTGAGATTAAAAAGAAAGATTGAGTAGGCTGGGGTGATTTCCTTAAAGCAATGAAGGTACCTTCATAGAAGTGTAGAAATTTATGATGAGTATACATATGGTGGATGTGAAGATAATTTTCCATTCCTACAAGAATCAATAACCAGAAAGCATAGATTTAAGTCATGAGGCAGAAGGAGAGTTGAGGAGAATTTATTTTCACTCAGAGGGTGGTAAAAGCCTGGTACTCACTCCCTGAAAGGATGATCTAGTCAGAAACTTATGCAACAATTATGCAATATTTAGATATTCACTTGCTTTGACCTCTGTTCTAGAGCTATCAACCAAAGCTGGAAAATGGAATTAATGTAGTTAGATCGTTCTTGACCAGCACAAACACAATGTGCTGAATGGCCTCATTCTAAGTGGTAAATGTCCATGGGGATTATAAAGCAAATGACACAAAAGTGTGTAGGTGTTTAGGAAGGTGATTACAGACTGAGATGGCTAACAGCACAGCAGCCAACAAGTGAGTTCAAGTGGTGTAATGCAAAAATGCCAACAACTGGAAGAATTGAAAGGACTGGAGGCAATAAAAGGGAGGCTGAGAATGGCAATTTTAGGGCTGGTGAACAATAGAATGACAAAGCAATCATGATGGAATATAAGCAGAGGTGTGACTTAAAATTGAGGCATTGGAAGACCAGAATCCAGTGCAGTCAAGCAAATTCTAGGGCAATAACTTGAGCTTGGTGAAGAATAGATATGGTTAACACGGTTTTAGAAGAGCTGAAAACACATATACTTCAACTAATCTATGAAAGGCCCAAGGTGATGGCAAGCTAATGATCTCCTTCAACCTCTTCCACCAGGTAGAAGGTACAGAAGCCTGAACACACACATCAGTAGGTTAGGGGATGGCTACTTCCTGGCCATTGTTAGACTATTGAATAGACTCTCCAGCCTCAAGTAATGCCGATCTTGCTAGTGTTGCTCTTGTAAGCCCTGTGCAATGTTACCTGTAAGCCTCTGTCTAAATCTTTAGTTCTGTACATCCTTGCTTACTATGATCTGCCTACACTGCTCATAAACAAAGCTTTACACTGTATTTCAGTACAAGTGACAATAAATCAATCAAAGATGATGATGGGTAGTGCGGTGGCTCAGTGGTTAGTACTGCTGCCTCAAAGCAGTACTAACCACTGGGCGGCACAGTGGCACAGTGATTAGCATTGCTGCCTTACAGCGCCAGAGACCCGGGTTCAATTCCCGCCTCAGGCGACTGACTGTGTGGAGATTGCACGTTCTCCCCGTGTCTGCGTGGGTTTCCTCCGGGTGCTCCGGTTTCCTCCCACAGTCCAAAGATGTGCAGGTCAGGTGAATTGGCCATGCTAAATTGCCCGTAGTGTTAGGTAAGGGGTAAATGTAGGGGTATGGGTGGGTTGCGCTTCGGCGGGTCGTTGTGGACTTGTTGGGCCGAAGGGCCTGTTTCCACACTCTAATCTAATCTAAAGCACTAGGAACCCAGATTCAATTCTGGCCTTGGGTGATGATCTGTATGGGGTTCACATGTTCAGCTTATTTTTCCACTGGGTGCTCTCATTTCCTTCTACAATCCTTCTACGTGCACACTAGGTGGGTTAGCTATTGCAAACACGGAGTTATCGGGATAGTGTCGGGGTCTGGGTCTATGTGGGGACTTCTTCAGAGGGTCGATGCAGACTTAATGGGCCAAATGGCCTCTTTTCTCAGTCTGGAGATACTATGATTCTAAGATTAGATTAGATTAGATTAGATTAGATTAGAGTGTGGAAACAGGCCCTTCGGCCCGACAAGTCCACAGCGACCCGCCGAAGCGCAAACCACCCATACCCCTACATTTACCCCTTACCTAACACTACGGGCAATTTAGCATGGCCAATTCACCTGACCTGCACATCTTTGGACTGTGGGAGGAAACCGGAGCACCTGGAGGAAACCCACGCAGACACGAGGAGAACGTGCAAACTCCACACAGTCAGTCGCCTGAGGCGGGAATTGAACCCGGGTCTCTGGCGCTGTGAGACAGCAGTGCTAACCACTGTGCCACCATGCCTCCCACGAATGATGATGTAAGGTAGAGAATAGTACAGTAATGAGTTATGATAGGATGACGAGGATTGAAAAGTCCAAAGAGGGCACCAAGAGAAGAAAAAAAAAGGGTGGTAAAGTAACAAGTTTATCTCCAGAGTGTAATCTGTAGTAGTGGTGTCATCAGTACTCGGAGCATCAATTTAGAATCTCAGGACACACAAACTTCCTAAGCTTTGCTGCATCACTAAATCAGAGGAATTTTGGACTGGGGCTCTTTAACATCAATAAAAAGCTGAACATCTTGTGTTGCAAAATGCATATTTACTATGCTAAAGACCTAGTCTTCGAAGAATTATGAATGAGGAAGATAAATAGTGTAATGCAATTCATGTTTATATAAACTTGTAGAGGGCATCCGACAAAGCATAATATAATAGATTTATTAGCATAAAAAAAGCCTATGGAATTAAAGGGATGGACGCAAAATTGATTAAGAGACAGAAAGCAGAGAGTAGGAGGGACTGGTTGTTATCCAGACTGGAGGGAGCTATACAATTGTATTCCCAAAGAGTGGGAATGAAGCCTCTGCTCTTTCTGGTACACTCTGAGTGTTCACCCAGACTTGGGAATACAGGGCATGATTTCAAAGGTTCAGACAACAACACAATAAGTAATTGAGGATAATAACATACTTTCAGAGGACTGATAGACTGGTGAGTTGATCACTTGACAGATGAAATTTGCTGTAGAGACATGCAAAATGTATACATTTTGGTAAGACGAACGTAACAGTAGCAACATGAACCAAATGGTACAATTTTAAAAGTGATGCAGGAACAGAGGATCCTGTGGGGGTATGTACATAAATCTTTGAAGGTGACAGGAGAATGTAAGCCGGCTGTTTAAAAAAAGAGTTTACGCTAGATCTTCTTGAAGCACTTATGAGACCTCCGCCTGGAGTACAGTTAAATTATGAGCAGCCCATTTTAGAGAAGAAGTCAGGGCCTTAAAGAGGATGCAGAAGAGATCTGTGAAAATGGGACTAAGATTAATAAACACTAGTTACGTGGAGATCGGAAAACATGGGATTGTTCTCTTGACAACAGATGAGCTTAAGAGGAGAACTGCTAATGATATTCAAGATTATGAATGATTGAGTAAGTAAAGATGTGTTTGTAATTAGAGAACACAGATATAAGGTGATCGGTAGAAATAGAGGTAACATGAGGAAACTTTTTTTCACTCACAGTTGTCAAGAAAGGGCAATGGAAACAAATTCAATAACAACATTTAACGGGAACTGGATAATACTTGAAGGGACATTTTACACCTATAGTTTAACTTATTTAAATATAAATAACAACAGTAGAACAACAAAGGAGGAATGGTCAAAAACTAACCAAACTATGCTGAGAATGCAGACAATATACATTCCTCAGGCTAAATAATTCATACACGAATTAAGCAATCCTCCTGTGCACACAGAATACAGTGCAACAAGCACCAAATTCCATATCAAGACAGCTGTGAACCAAATATATCTTGGGTACAGAAGATTACGAGAAACAGTAACTCTGCATATCCTACATTTTATAATCTTGTTTCATTCCAAATTCATGTGGCATCTTCAAATTAAAAGAAATGACAGAGGCAAATAAACGATCGTAAAGAAAATTCTCAATTTCGAATGCAAATTCCAAATATCATCAAACATTCAGTGAATAAACACAAACCATTCAGCTGGTAATGCCCAATCCCTTGTCGAAATTCTAACTCACCATGAAGTATCCATTATTGTTGCTCTGGTAAATGGTTTTCTGCTACTGACCTTTTTATTTGATGCACGCTGTACTACATCAATGTCAATGGGTTTAATTTGACCCTTTCGAACTTTTGGCTTTTGCCCAGGAAAAGTCACTTCATGACATTGTTGCAGGCTCTTGAGGCACCTGTAAAATAAACTATAGCTGTAATTCACTACAATAGCAAATCAGGCTGAGCAGAAGACTTGATTAAAATTTGATTAAATCAATCCCCATGAGAACAACTGCTGACAACTCCTCAAATAAGCAATAATGCTGCCTTTGTATGCTCGAATACAGAACATTTTAAAAAGAAAAATTAAGGAACATTGCCTAATGATTTTGAGGGACCTGAAATTGAAGTATGACAAGAACAGATTTCGGAAACAGATCAAACATTTTAAAATACACAATTAAATTAGCTTTGAGTATTTCAAGGCCTGAATTTTAAAACTTTCACTAGCATTAAATCCTTTTGTTGCTTTGCTCCTCCAATCAATATAACCTTCTTCAGCCGTACTGAGTGTCTGAGAACTCAGGATACCCCGACTTTAACCTCTTATGCAATCCCCATTCCCTATGTGTCTCCATTAGTAGCAGCTGCTTTCAGCCACCGAGTACTGGAGTTCTGGAACTCTTCTGTAACCTTTTCCACTTCTTGACACACAATATTCCCCTCAATTTCCTACTCGGGTTTTTGGCCAAGACGTTTGTAATCCCTCCTTATATTTGCATCCTTGGCACAGCATAGTTTATTTTAGAATTATTTTTTCTGTGTTAAAGGCTCTTAGTAGTTGCAAACTCTTCCCAACGCTGAAACTTCTTAGCGGGCAATGTGGTAATGTTGCAACTAGAATGCAGTATTTTAATAGCTCTGCTTACCTGGAAAAGAGATCATCCCATGTGAGTTTAGTTACAGTATGATACTCGGATTTTTCTAATATGCAGTCACAAAGAGTAGGATTAATGGTGACATAACTGAAGAAGACAAAAGTGAAAGGATCACTGTAAAATGTATAAATCTCAGAAGTCTAATTTATGCACTTTTGGAATGAAATAATCATACATGCGAATATTTTCATATGAATTCAACTTTAAGTTTTATACAGTAATTAATTCTGATACCTATCCCTTTCAGGATTATGGCAGTAATTTTATTTGACAATATAATTCACAAAGACATTACAATGTCACTTATGCCCTTTCTTGAAAATACTAAAGATGATTTTTTAAATGTGCAGCAGAATTACCAAGTTTTTGTTTTAACAAATTATAATTTAGGGATAAAATACACCAATATGACAAGACGTGAATCTGTTAGAGAAACATGCATCAGATATAAGTCATTACATTGATAAGAAATAGAATCAAGTCAAACAAAATATAAACAAGTCATGCAAAATACAATGGCTACATGACTAAAGTACATAAAAATATACTGTACAGCCATGCACAGATGGATTTGGCATTATAAACCAGAATTGAAAAATGTGGTGCTGGAAAAACACAGCAGGCCAGGCAGCATCCGAGGAGCAGGAGAATCGACGTTTCAGGCATAAGCCCTTCTTCAGAAATCATTATAAACCAGAAGTCAAGTATATTCTTCATGGTTCAAAGCACTTAAGTCAATTCAGCTAAATGATTGACTGAATAATTGGATTACTCTAACAGTAACCATAATAAAATGGAATGAAAGTAAATACTTCAAGAGTGGGCCACTAAAAGTTTTATTCAGAAACTGAAAACAGAACTTAATGAATAAGTGAAGGAGACAGCCATTCATCCCCATCATTCAAACGGATCATAGCTGATTTGATCTCGGCCTCAACTCCACTTTCCTGGCTGTTCTCAGCTCACATTTGTAGCACCCCGCCACCCATCCCTCCAAAAACCTAGACTCCGTGATACATCAAAACTCAGCCTTGAATATATTCAATCATCCAGATTCCACAGCGCTCTGGTGCAGGACATTCCAGATTCAGACACTTCTCAGAAAATAAATTCCTCCAAATGGAAAGAAATTTATTTTCTTACATCAGAAATTCATTAATTTAAAAAAGTGCATCCTAGTTTTACCTTCTCTCCCATTGCATTTGGAATATTGATCAGTGAACCCTCATGGACAAATACCTTAATAATACATTTTCAGTTAACAAGAAACAAGGTACATTTGAGCCTCTCAGATGGAAGAATCCTGGGGTTTTTCCAATTATAGTTTCTCAATATAATTATGTCAATCTTCTGTGCCATTCTATTGTCAGAAGGACAGATTGTTTATCCTTTCCCAAGTACTTCAAATATGTATGTATTATATTTAACACCTATATAACATATGTATTACTTACTTTTTATTATAGTCATCTATCAGATCATTGGACTTCACATAATTTGTGATTATACTTCTAACATCTGCGTTTGAAAGTGCGGCATCTTTTCTAAACACAAAGAAAACAAATTTACTAGGTAAGTTTTAAAATTCTTTATTTCTGAAGATAATTTTGGATCTGGATGCATGTTTAAAGCAGCATGGAGATCAGAGTAGTGCAGCGGGATAGCATGCCTCTGGGACCCAAAGTTCCAGCTAGACTGTTGGGACTCTCTTTCTTCAGGTCAAGTAAAAACAGCAAGTGAAATAGAGTTTCAGTAATCTTGAATCTGTTCCTGGTGGAGAGGTCCACACTATAAAACTGCCTATTAATTAATGGCAAAATGACAAATTTCTTTCAAGTTCACAAAAGTGGAAGGAAATGAAATGCTTTGAATAGAATCGTTCTGGGTATATAAGATGTACACTTGGGAATGTCAGAAACATTCATTCCAAAATTCAAAGTGTTTGTGGCAACTGAAGAGTATGAGAGATTAGAAAATTATGGTGTAATAATGGATCTTATAAGACTATGCAGCGTTGGAGAGTGTAAGGGTGTCAAATGTATAGTAAGATCAGATTAAAATGATGTATATCAGGAATGCCTGAGAGCTCAATGGAAAAAGATCTTTACATTTTTGGGTTTTTGCCACTCTTTTGCATCTTGGTTTTTAAGTATTCAATCTATACTTAATATATATAAAACTTGCCAAGGTGACAAAAACAAGCTGAAAGTAACTCAACCAGTTAATCTGACTATAATAATTGGCAGAATAACGCAAGTGATCATTTACAACAAAGCTGAGAAGTTTCCATTAAAAATTTCGTCTGATGGTGTGTAAACCTGGTTCAATCTACATGACTTTATTTGAGATAGTGTCGACGTGGTGGTTGATAGAAATATTTATAGCATCACAAGATTTTGAAAAGACTTTTCATCAAGTACCTTGTGAAAAGCTGAACAGTGGATAGTGGTAGTAAGCTAGAGGCAAATAAGGAACTGGTTGAGGAGAGGGGACTTTTTAGGTTATTGAAGTGGGCAAATGAACTGAATGGAACATCCAGTGTCCAGGAGCCCACCCATTTATGATTTCTGTAACTGAACTAACTTAAAACCACAATGCACAATTTGACAAAATCACAAAGGATCTGTAGTTAGCAAATAAAATTGGCCACACATGCAAAGGTTTGTGCTGAGGAAGAAAGAAGCATTATGCTCCATGATTAATGCAGTGCCAGCCAAGAAAAACATCAAAAGAGATCTGGGAATGCAATAGAATCAACTTTGCTCATATTCATGAACTGTAGAGCAGTAATTTACCAAGCAAGCAGCGTGTGGAGCTGTTCTGTCAAATCAATAGAATTCAAACATAAAATTGTAAAATATGATGGTCAGGCAAAGGGAAATGTTCAAATCCTCAGAATTGACATCAATACAAAGGAAGAAGCCATTAAGACTAAAAGGCTAAAAACTTGGTCAAGGAGGCAGATTTTAAGGCACATCTTAAAGGAGGGCAGAGAGGTAGTTACAAAGTCAGGGGCTCAACAGCTGAAAGGGTTATGCAGGGCCAAGGAAATCAGTAACACACAGTGCCAGAATTGAATGTACACAAAAATATCATTTTTTTTTTGTTTGGGCAAGGGATGTGGAAAATAGGTGACAGAGGTTTGAAATATGGGGAGGGATAAGGCCATGGAGAAATCTGAAAATATATAAGAAAATGTTTACATTGTGGCATTACCAATTCAGATGGGAGGAGGAAACAGTAGCCTATGGGGCAGGATGAAAGATTGCAGTGTGCAAGGAAGCTTGTGCAGAATATAAAAAGTGGTATAAATTAGGTGGGCCAGTAGATTCTTTTTTAATCTTTAATAGTGATTAGTGCTTATTCTTTCTGCATTACACCATTCTTGATCTATCTATAAACTCATAGAGAAGGGGCTATACTAAAATAGGAAGTGAAAGATACTGGAATTCTCATGCTTTGATAAAACCCCAAAAACTCATAAGATTCTGGAGCTGACACAATGGAGAGAATTCATTAACGCAGAAGAAAAATTAAAGCTCCCTTTTATTTATTCATTTATGGGATATAGATTGTTGAAACAGCCAACAGTTTTCCTGACTCTCTCAGAAGATTAGAGTCTAGATTAGAGTGGCACTGGAAAAGGACAGCGGGTCAGGCAGCATCCGAGGAGCAGGAAAATCGACGATTCGGGCAAAAGCCCTTCTTCAGGACTGAAGGCAGGGAGCCTCCAGGGTGGAGAGATAAATGGGAGGGGGTTGGGGATGGGAAAGTACAAAAGAGTACAAGAGGTGGATGGGGTGGGGATGAAGGGGATAGGTCAGGGAGGAAGGTGGAGTGGATAGGTGGGAAGAAAGGTCGGCAGGTAGGACAGGTCATGAGGGTGGTGCTGAGCTGGAAGGTTGGAGCTGGGGTGAGGTGGGGGAAGGGGAAATGAGGAAACTGGTGACGTCCACATT
>NC_057735.1:16921237-16940791 GCF_004010195.1 Chiloscyllium plagiosum
GTTCTGTCCTTGTTATGGTTGGAGGGATGGGGTTTGAGGGCGGATGTGCGGGATGTGGATGAGATGCATTGGAGGGCATCTTCAACCACATGAGAAGGGAAATTGCGATCTTTAAAGAAGGAGGCCGCCTGGTGTGTCCTGTGGTGGAACTGGTCCTCCTGGGAGCAGATATGGCAGAGGCAGAGGAATTGGGAATACGGGATAGCATTTTTGCAGGAGGTAGGGTGGGGAGAGGTGTAATCCAGGTAGCTGTGGGTTTGTAAAAAATGTCAGTGTCATGTCGGTCGTCATTGATGGAGATGGAGAGGTCCAGGAAGGGGAGGGAGGTGTCAGAGATGGTCCAGGTGAATTTAAGGTCGGGGTGGAATGTGTTGGTGAAGTTGACGAACTGCTCAACTTCCTCACGGGAGCACGAGGTGGCACTGATGCAGTCATCAATGTAGCGGAGGAAGAGGTGGGTGTGGTGCTGGTGTAACTACGGAACATGGACTGTTCTATGTAGCCGACAAAGAGACAGACATAGCTGGGGCCCATACGGGTGACCACGGCTACCCCGTTGGTCTGGAGGAAGTGGGAGGATTCGAAGGAGAAATTCGTACGATTGAGGACCAGTTCAGTCAAATGAATTAGAGTGTCAGTGGAAAGGTACTGTTGGGGACTCGGGGGAGGGGGAGGTGTGGAAATAGTAAAGTATCGACGTACGTAGAGATGAGTTCGGTGGGGCAGGAGCATGCTGAGACAATGAGTCGGCCGGGGTGGTCAGACCTGTGGATCTTGAGAAGGAGGTAGAATCAGGCGGTGCAGGGTTCCCGGACGACGAGGTTGGAGGCTATGGTTGGGAGAGCTCCTGAGGTGATAAGGTTGTGTATGGTTTGGTAGATGATGGTTTGGTGATGGGGGGTGGGGTCATGATCGAGGGGGCGGTAGGAGGGTGTGTCTTCGAGTTGGCACCTGACTTCAACGGTGTAGAGGTCAATGAGCCAAACCACCACTGCACCCCCTTTACCAGTTGGTTTGATGGTGCTTCAGCGATGTAGAGGTCAGTGCGCCAGATTACCACTGCGCCCCCTTTATCCACTGGCTTGATCGTGAGGTTGGGATTGGAGCAGAGGGATTGGAGGGCTGCGCGTTGTGAGGGTGAGAGGTTGGAGTGGCGGAGGGGGGTCGACAGGTTGAGGCGGTTAATGTCCCGGCGGCAGTTGGAAATGAAGAGGTTGAGGGCAGGTATTAGGCCAGCGAGTGGTGTCCAGGTGGATGCAGTGGGAGTGGAGAGCTGTGCGTTGTGAGGGTGAGAAGTTGGAATGGGGGAGGGGGGGTAGACAGGTTGAGGCGGTTAATGTCTCAGCGGCAGTTGGAAATGAAGAGATCGAGGGCGGATAATGGGCCTGCACAGTTGGAGGCGTGGGAAGGGGTCCTCGGAAGGTGGGCGGGATCCTGATTGAAAATGTAAGCTTGGGGGCGGAGCGGAGGAAGAAGTGTTCAACGTCATGGCGTATATTAAATTCATTGATGCGTGGACGGAGGGGGATAAAGATAAGGCCTTTGCTAAGGATTGATCGTTCGTCCTCAGTGAGTGGGAGGTCTGGGGGGATGGTGAAAACTCAGCAGAGCTGGGAGCTAGGACCTGGTGTAGGGGTGGAGCTGGGAGTGGGGACGGAGCCTGTAACTGGAGTGGGCATGGTGGTAGGGGGAATGGGGGTGGAGTCATGAGCAGGGGTGATGTTCCCCTCAGGGTTCTGGGGCGGGGATGGTGAGAGTGGGATCTGTGGGTGGGGGAGGGGGGTGGGGGGGCACTGTCAGCAGTATCTTCTCTCAGAAGATTACTGAATATGGTCATTCATTGTATGAACAACCATCGTAACCTCACTTTTACCACCACTCCTAGTTTGTACCCATGTCCCCTTCTCCTAACAGTCACATGTAACAATTCCAAAGAACTAGGCTTTGCAAGGGAGTGTTGTGGCTCTTCCTATTTCAAGCAGAGGATTGCTGGAAATCAAAAGTAAAAACTAAGAATGCCGGAAATATTCAGCACAACCGGCAACATTTGGCAGCATCTCCTAGACTGAGTAATACATCGATAAATTAAAGTTTTGAATTAATTCTATGTATAAAGTGCCACTCGTGGACCCACAAAAAGTTATCAGTCCATGTTATTTGTCAGTCATACTATTTGTTCAGTCACTCACTGTATAAAGTGTCAACATGTGGTCTGCCCTCAAAAGGAATTTTCACTTCTAGAAAAATGAGTTGTTCATACATGTAGGAAGAGACTTTGTTATACATTTCAAACAGGCAGTTTAAAAATACCTACTTGAGATCCGCATGCTCAAACAGGGGAATCAATTTACTGGAAACATTGTAAAAGGACTTGATCTCCGGTGGCTGGTAGCCTGTATCACTCCCTCTGTCAATCTTCCCCATCTCTTCACCAGTGACTGTTTCAGGAACTTTAAAGGATTGCAGGCTGCAAGCAGAAAGTACAATTCTAAATGACAAACAGGTAAATCCATTTCCATGTAACAGATATCCTGATTAGGTAAGTGTTCTTTTTCCCACAGTGAGAAAAACTACTGACAAAATTGAACCTCTTTTATAAGCATTTTATTTCTTCAATTTCAACATGAATTGTCAATAAAGTCTGTTAATGAAAATCTGGTCATCACTTCAGGGAACTATTGTGCCGGTATGTCTTATTTATTTGCCCTTAAAATACATAGAATTAAACTATATAAAACCTACAGTACAGAAACTATTGATTCAGTCCAACTAACCTACGGTGGTATTTCCAAACCACACATGCCTCCTCCTACTCTAATTGCTACTTCAGTCTATATTGCTCTCAAATCCTTCAATTAGTTTCTCTTTCGTGTACGTGTCAAGTCTCCCTATGTGTCAAAGCTATCTATTTCAATTACTCCTTATGGTAATTATGTGAAGTTCAGAAAAACATGTGGTCATATTTAAGAAGGCAAGCAAGAAATTCTTGTAATTGCTGTAGAAATCAGTTATTTTAAATTTGGCAAAACTACCTATTATTTTAATTTTTAACAAAAGCATATTATACTGACTCCTGATATTTATTTTAACTTTGCAGATTTAAAAAAAAATTATTACAGTAACCTTTCGATACTGAAAATAGTGTCAAAATATCTAGACAGGAGGAAGACGAGTGAGGAGAGGGAAGGTGGAGACGAGGTCTGAAAAATAATCAATATTCTTACATAATTTTAACATTTACTCATGGATAGGGTGATTAGCCAAAGTCTATTCCCTTAACTGGGGCGAGTCCAAAACTAGACAGCATAAGTTTAGAGTGAGAGAGGAAATATTTAAAAGGGACCTAAAGGACATTTTTTAACACAGAGGGTTGTGTGTGTATGGAATGAGCTGCCAGAGGAATGGAGGAGGCTGAGGTAATTACAACATTTAAAAGGCAACTGGACGGGTAGATGAATAGAAAGAGTTTAGAGTGATAAGGGCCAAATGCTGGCAAATGGGGCAAGACTAATTTAGGACATCCGGTCAGCAAGGACGAGAAGAGTCTGTTTCCATGCTGTACAGCTCCATGACTATAAATGACAACCCTTAAAAAAACATCTGTCACATATCTTCTGTAAAAAAGAAAGCTAAAATTTGTGTTGTTACAAGTATTAGTTATTTAATATTGAACATCAGCTCATTATCATTCTGCATTTCTTGATTAATGTTATGACAGTAAAAGCATACAACTAAATGCACAAGTACAGAACATCAGCAGGTATATGTTATCTAATGTGAAACATGCTACTACTGTACAGTTTCATTCAACTGAAAGACTTATTTTTGATAAGAAAATGGGCTTTTGTCACAACCCAATTTTTTTCATCAGAATACTAAAGTAAAAGTGAAGTTTACACAATACTTGTTCCACAAACAAGATCCAGAACCCAAAACCGCAAACCCAGAAAGATTTGAAATTTAAGACACTTTCTTTCTGATACAGGTATAGTTGTACTTGGACTACTCATCAATAAGTTTTTTTTTGTACACATACTCTGCATGTTTCCAGTTCACACCAGTAATGCTTTCAACTCCTTTTGAGAGTTCCTTCATCTGAAGTATCTGCCGTTGCTGCATGGTCAGTAGAAACTTGGAGAGCTGAGGACAAGATTGAAACAGATCAGTCCAAAACATAAGCAACTCAAATAGTTGTTTGGCAGAACAGAACTGGAGTACTACAGATATAAGACGATTTTGTCAAAACTTTTCATCTTGCATCATCAAAATAATTTGTAAGAATAACATGCAGCAAAAATAACATTTATACAGTATGAGAGAATACTGATTGACTGGCTAATGGATTCTGACTGGTAGAGGCATTGCCGTGGATAATGCAGCAGTTAGACAATGACTGACAAGTTTCATTTAAATTGTAAACCAGGCAGGTTGAATCTGATTGGTCAAGGCATTGCACTAAGAAATGAACCAGACAATGGTAGTAACCCATTTCGTTGAGCTGAAATAGGTGTAGTGTGTAATCTTGTTCCTTCTGATTGCAAAAAGGGCTTGTGTACTAAGAAATGCAACTTTTTGTCCACAGCTGCTCCATATTATGAATCTGAGTGACAATGCTAAATTGGCAATCAGCATAATTCTTCACATACTCAAGATTATTTAGCAACCATTGACTATCCATGAAATTAGATCTAATATTAGACACTGCTTGAGTGTGCAAGCGTGGTCTAGTGTGTATGGTCAGCACCCTGTTTGTTGCAAACAGCTGAAGGAATATTTGATAAAAAGGTTAAACAATGCTTGGCAGTTAACTGTCAACCATTAGCTAAACAGTACGTTGTCCACAGTAATCCCTTCAATCAAAGTCCACTTGCCATTCAATCAACACTCTCCTCTTATATAGTATAAATGATGTTTCACCTATACACTGATATTCTGTGATGTGTCCCGATTGGTTAGCAAATCTACTTGGACTGTTCAAGGTCTTGCCATAGGGCAAAACTGTTCCCTCATACTATTATTTACTTCTCAAAGGCATGATGCCTGGATGTGATATTTCTGCCTGCAGAGGACAGTGTCTTGGAATTCTAGCACATGTAAGTGAGGCACATTGCAAGCCTGGCTGATAATCTTTAATTCGTTGAAACAAATATGCGAAGCAGCAGTTTCAAGCATTGATCCATTGTCCGCGGTAATGTCTTGAACAATCCAAGTTGATTCACGAATCAGTCAGAATTCTTTTGTCGTACAGTATTAATTGCCGCTCCCTTTAAATGTTAGCATTCACACATCTGCCCTGATAGGTGCAAGATAAAGGTTTTGATCCAACATCACTTTTCTCAGCAACATTCAACTTGTGTACTACTAAATAACTACACAGGCAGTCCGCGGGTTGTGAATGGGTTCCATTCTTGAACCTGTTTGCAAGTTGGAAGACAATGCAGGACAATATAGAATAGCTACATATATATATATTTAGAGAAAGTTCATATGTCAGATCTTTAAAACCACCACCCCTTTTTTGGGAACGTGTTCAGAAGTCAGCTGCTCGTAAATTGGGGACCCCCCCATTTAACTGCATATTGAGGAAATCTTATTTTAGAAAAGTGGATAAGTATTTAAAATGATGGACACAGGAAAATACGATTAGCGGATAACTCCCCATGAACATATACAACTAGCATGGGTGCAACTGGACAAATGTCTCCTGTAGTGTAATTTCTGTAATTGTACAAAATTTCTACTGCATTTCCTTTATCTAGTCATTGTTTGAAACCTCTATCCATTAACTTACCTTTTTATAGCTTGATTTTTTGATGTCTAATTGTTGGCCTTCCGGGCTATGCAGGAACAAAATGGCACAAAAAATTAAAATAATTCTGCATAAATTATTGATTTGGATACAAGTGAGTAATAGTTAAGAACAAGAAAGGGCTCTCATCAGGCAGATGATCATCTTTGTCAAGCAGAAAATACATTTGATAGGAGTAATGGAGATGCTCTTTTGCATGGTGGAGTTAGAAGGCACAAGTTAACCCCTGGAGGCAGGCAACACCATAGAACTTTATTTACACAATCACTTAGTATTGTCAATGTTACCACTGAGATGCCAGTAATGTTGCCTGCCCAATTGTCACAAGTCTTTATAGTGCTACTAAAAGCAGCAATGCTGAAACATTTTTTTCTTTATCATCTTTTATTGGGAAAGTGAGAAGAGATGTGTAATGTTTTCATCATGGCGACATGATGAACAAGTGATGTAATTATTCAGTTCAGAACAAAATTTCACTATAGAACATGTTTCATTACAATGCAGCACAAACACTTTTTGCATGATGGCACTGAACATTTAAAAAGCTGTCAGCATCATTTAAGATACATGTACCCAAACAGTGGATTTGTCCAATTCTGAAGGGAAAAGTATCCTATATACATTTTGATATTTCCACAAGCTATGTTCAGAATGACCATTCATTTATTTAACTTTTTAAGTGGGTATTAGCCTGACCATGGAACAAGGGCTCCAGTATTATTCTTCAATGTTTAGGAGGCAAGTCTTGTTCCAATAATAGGCATAAGCAATTTAAAATTAAAGCAGTCTTGCTAGTTTCTCAAAAATTAGGTTCAGAATATGAATATCTAATCCTTAGCTGGGCTCCTCTCATACTAGTCTTTTAATAACAACAGTAGAATCTAGGTGCATAAAACAAGATGCAAAATCTCCATTCATATATTTTCTTTGATCCATAAGCAGCAAAAAGCTCATTCAATGTTTTGTAAACAATTCCTTCCCTCACTCACCAATATGGAGTAGTATCTTCAGTAGAAGCACAGTACCACTACAATCTAACAATGAACAATTGCAATTATGATTCAAAATACAACACTTACCAACAGGGATATACATGAACCTTGAGAAAAGTACTTGTGAGCAGAGGCAAATCTGCTTTCTTCACTTTAAACTTCAAAGCATGAAGGAAACACTGAAGAAGGAGCTCATCCATTTGCTCTGGAGAAATAGAAGGGGGAAAATAAAGTTATTTTGCTCAAATGGAAAACGCAACTAGCCATTACAGAATCCAACACAATAGTATTCTGTGACGAAACTGACTTGACATTTCAGTTAACTGCAAGTCCCACTGGCTGCCAAGTTTCAGCAGGAAGAATTAAATTGAATGCACATGGGCATTCAATGAAAATAGGCAATTTCCCAGTGTTTAATATGGCTACATTACTGCTGGAGGCATCCAAACCTTTACTACTTGCACCTTTCCATTGAATTTTAGAACATCTTTCATTTTTTTTTCCCTAAACAAGCATGTTATTCTATTTGAACCCTTTTAATATTTAAATTCTTTATCAAGCTTTCAAATTTACTTCCGTTTTATAACAAAACATCTTGTAGCTTTAAACAATACTATAGTCTACTCACATCAACGTTGCTCAATTTAAGTTTGCCTATCATTCAATTTTTAAATTCAATGCCAAATTTTCATGTTATTTGTTTATTACTAATTTTTCAATGATTCAGTCTTTTTGCAATAAATGATTACATTTTAAGGTGACTAAATTTGTAAAATATATCCTTCTTTTCATAAAATAAGACATAAATAAATAAATCAATATAAAAGCTAGTTATGCAAAATTAAATCCTGACCACTTCAAGATGTCTTTTTTTTAAATGGAACAAGAAGTTGTCTTTGAAAATGACCAACTTTGTACCTTTCATTTTAGGGTAAAAATGCAAAGAAAGAATCTACTGATTTTTTTAAACAGATGCAACTTTTGCGGAAGAAAAGAAAAGCTGACCACAGATTTCAGTGCATTATGACCATTCAAAAGTTGGTTAATACAATTATTTGGCTATTTTTTTAAAAACATCAATCTCCTACTGCTGTCCAGATATATAGTGTTTGAAATTATCTGGAAACTCATTAAAACAAAAATCAATGAAAGAATATGTCACTTTTTATTGGACATCATTGGCAAGACTAGCATCTGTCACTTATCCTTGATGGTGCTTGAATGAGTGGCTCCATTGATATTGAGGGCAGGCTACAGTCAAGTAAACAGCTGTGCATCTGGAGTCACAGAAAGACCAGACCAGGTAAGACGGTATAATTTACCTCTGAAAGGAC
This sequence comes from Chiloscyllium plagiosum, assembly GCF_004010195.1. NCBI lineage: Eukaryota > Metazoa > Chordata > Chondrichthyes > Orectolobiformes > Hemiscylliidae > Chiloscyllium > Chiloscyllium plagiosum. The sequence continues at coordinate 16,929,373 of NC_057735.1, forward strand.
ATTACTGAATGAGGTGGGGTTTTCATGATAATTAATAATAGTTTGTCACCAAAATGAACTTTTATTCCAGATTTACTGACAATGTAAATTCCACCAGCTCCCAGGATATGAATACGCAGTATTAGCATGGGTTGCTGGATTTACAGTCCAGGTGAAGTTTATCACTACATTACCATCACCCTTGGTTATGTGGAATTCCAAGATTTCTAAATGTTATGCAAGCAATCGAAATCTAAATGGGTATCTTTTTAAAGGCCTGGACCAGATACAATTTTTCATTAAGCTATCTTTTATACTGTAACCTGAGTGTTAGATAATGCATCTTTCTAATTAAAAAAAAACCCACTATCTCTTTCCTACCTTGTACAGTCCCAACGATTTTTGTAGTGCCGTAATCATTCTCAGTGTCGTGGTGGTTTTCACTGTCTTCTGTTATTTCTTTCAGATCAACAACATCACCATCATGAGCCTCTTGGTCACGCACTTGAATGGTTGCTGAAGGCGTGTGTTCTGATGCAGTTTCCTCATTCAAACAAAGACTACGCATGTCAGGTGTATCCTTCTCTGTACTGTCCAGCTCTGCAGTCAGATTCTCAATATCATCTGCATCAAAAGCCACTTCTTCCTTCTCTTCTCCTTTTTCCTCCTCCTGCAACTGATTTCTAATCCCTCCTGGGTCATGGGATATGTGAGGAATCACAGGTGGGCTAGTCTTTTCTCCAAATGCCCTTTAAAAAAAAGAATAAATAATTTATTTCGATTGAAAGAAAACACTTTCTCTTGCTATCATTTTCACACCACACCCTCCAATTAAACTAGCTGCCATGGTATATCCAAAGGGAGGTCCATAGATTTTCCATTTTGAATGTTGCAAAGTGGGGAAAGAAAGAGATGACACACTATTTCCTCACCCAGACAATCTCGCTGACAAGAAGAATTCATCATATACTGCACTTAAACATGAATCTTAGATATGGACTGTAATGTAGATAGTAGAATAAATGGGGGAAAAAGGCAAAGATCAACTTTTCAAAATTACAAAGATGATCATCAAATTAAAAAGAAAATTTTATATTCTTGTAAAACAATAGTTACTAATTTAAATTTAATTTTTTAAGAGTTATTTGTCACAAATTGCAGGATGCTTTATTTTATAACATTAGCAGCTAAGCTCCAACAACAATCCAAACAACAGAATCTGAGATAGCCGTTTCAACGTTCTCTACATATTTAACAAAAAACATATAAATCAACTAACTCTACAGTACAGTATGGATGGAATTCTGGTGGATTTAAAAGATTGCTTGGCACTACAATCGTAGAGGCAGGTTATCCCTGGTGAATATTCATTTCTCAGTCAACATCACTAAAACAGATTATTTGATCATGGTCTCATTGCTGTTTGTGGGAATTTGCTATCTACAAATTGGCTGCCATATTTGTACATCACTACGGTGACAACATTTCAAAAGTACGTCTTTGGCTGCAAAACATTTGAGGTATTTGGTTATCGCAAAAAAACCATATAAATGTAAGTTTTTCTTTTACTAATTTCTAGCTTCTACTTACATTGAGATCATTTCTACCATGATTCATTAATTCTTAATTCTTATAAGCATACCTGGTAGAAGCAGCAATTAGCCATTCAGCCTCATGAACTTGCTCCATTCATCACCTTCACTTCCTTTCTTTCATTTCTCTTTGCTTTTCCATTTTGTCAGCTCTGTTTGCCCACGGAAAATGTTTTCATTCTCCTCTTTGACTACTGTGACATTTAATTTATCTTTCACAAACAGGTATATGTCTCTGCCCACAACTACAGTGAGCAGCATGAATAGGAACACTGTAGACCATTCAACCTCTCGAACATGCTTTGCTAATTGCTCTGATACTTGCCCTAATGCTATTTACCAAGTTTCCTTTCATATCTCCATACTTTACTTGGCATAAGAATTTTCAGTTGGAGCGTTGAACATTTCAAATGAACATTTGGGGAAAGTAAGTTCCAGATTTCCATTATCTTTTGTAAGTCATACATATATATATATTGAAAATTCACCGCAAACATAATAAATGCAAGGCAGAAGATATGAAAAAGCTATAGTAAAGCTAATAAATTGTAGGCAAAGAATCTTTATATTAAAAATTGTCAAAAAAATTAAGAAACTAAGTAGACTTTTTGTATGTAAGATAACGATAAAATGGTTGTGAAAATAAGGATGCAGACAAAAGGCTTTCTTACTGGATTGTGTGAATTCACAAGTGTAACTCTCAAGCCAAAAAACCCATTCTGAGAGGAATAAAATTGCAAAAACATTGGGCAATATCCTTAACCAAACTGAATTCTGGAAGATAATTAGATGGAGATAAAAATTAGCACACCAAAAAAAAATGTGGTAAGAATCTAATAATCACAAAGCTACATAATTTGTGTTGAATTCAACAGCAGGCTGCAAGCGAATCATATTTTCTTATTTAAGATTCAGACAAATAGAAAAATTGTTGAAACTAAGTGATCGAAGCATGAAATTTGTACTGTTTCTATACAGTGGCATCCATTAACCGATACCAATCTCAAGCCAAAGTCCTGAAAAAATGTTATACCCGAAACATCGAATTCTCCACCTCCTTATGCTGCCTGACTTGCTGTGTTCTTCCAGCCTCCTGCTTGTCTACTGTCAAGCCAAAAATATGTTCTGTCTACCACAAAAAGGAGTCATGTAGTGTATGATTTCAATGCCTGTGTGACATCAGTTAAGAAGGCTCTACATTCCAATGATTAGATCATATACAACATCCCTTCAGCTGTTCACAACAGGCAGCATTCTGACCGTCCTCATACTGCATTTGCAAAACTCAGAACATATTGTCTAACATTAGATATTTCAACAGTAGTTGAACAATCTTAATCCCCAGGAATAACACTAACAACCAAATTGGCACTACTAGTCTGTAGCAACCAAAATATGATTGAACTTTACACTCAATATGAGGGAGAGAAGTAGGGCTAATACCATTTTTCTAAATTTAAATAATGGAAACAATGAGGGCATACAAGCAGAGCTGCCTAAAGAAATTAGCAAATTAGATTAAAGAATAGGTCAACAGAGATGCAGCAGCAGACATTTATGAAGATGTATCAGAATAAACTCCAAGAGACAGATACGCCTATGGCTAACTATAGAAAGGTAGTATCAAACTTTAAATAAAATGCACATAATTGTGCAAAGAAAAATTGCAGGTGGTAGGATAGAAGATTTGACAGAATAAAGAAAACAGTAAATGATTACCAAAATATTAATGGGCAAAAAATTACAGTTCAACAGAAAGCTAGCCAGAAATATCAAAAACAAACATGATTTTCCATAAATATTTTAAACAGTTAACAAAATTAGTATAGGAAGTTAATCTGGTAATTAATAATGGAAAATAAGGAGATGGAAGTTGAATTGAACAGGTATTTCACATTGATTTTCACTATAAAGAAGTCAAGTAACATTTTAGGAGCAGCAATAAATCAGGAAATGAAAAGCAGTGAGGAACTCAGGAAAATCACAACCAACAGAGGAGTAGTAATGAGTAAAATGGGGAGCCAGTAAGTACCTGAGTCCTGATGGACTTCATCCTAGGGCTTTAAAACAAGTGGCTAGAGTCAGAGTCAATGCATTGATTTTAATTTTCCAAAGCTGGTTTTCCTATGACTACCACCTAGAAGAAGCGTAGAAAGAGAGCTGACATCATTGTCAAGTGATGAGAAAAAGCTTCCCATCTAAAGATGGTGATGCATGATGTAAAATCAAGTACTTTGTCCAACAGAATAATATACTGTTTTATTTTCTCCAATCAACTTCCCAATTGCTTCCAGGAGAAAAGGAATTTGGTTCCCATGCAGGTCGTCCCCACCCCATTCCTGGCGCAGGTCTCCCACCCCACCCTGGAGTAGATGCTCTGTCTCCTGCTGCTCACAGAGCAGACACCCATCCCACCTCTCCTGATGTTTCACCATCCCCCATGAATATATTATGGTTTTAATGTGTATTTTACCCTATTTTTTAAAAAATAAATGTTTGGCGCCATCGGCTCAGAACTGTCACCTCCAAACTGATAAATGCCTTGTGAGGCCTTGGGATTTAAAAAAAAAAGTTGGAACAATAGAAGCAGCATAAATGGGAGGAGTCAGGCTCCCACAGAACCAGAGTTTTAGATTAGATTCCCTATAGTGTGGAAACAGGCCCTTCAGCCCAACCAGTCCACACCGACCTTCTGAAGAGTAATCCACCCAGACCCATTTCCCTCTGACTAATGCACCTAACACTATGGGCAATTTACCATGGCCAATTCACCTGACTAGTTTAGCTCTCAACCATTGCTGAGGTTTTGAAGCTGGCTGTGGAAACTGGCTTTCTTGCTGTCACAGCTATAAATTAGAGTTCTTTCTACCAGAATTGTCTTTTAATGTTCTTTCGTCCTGGACTGGAAAATCTATTTTACTAAATCTGCCTTTGCCAAGGATATGTTTACAGAATGTTTCTATATTGGAACAGATGCTGTTTAGTGGTTAGATAATCTATTATTCTGTTAAGTTCTCCAATAGAGTTGAAGTTAGACTAATTCTTCTTTCATTTGTTTGCATTTTAAGTGTTAAGTAAGGATAAAACGTGTTTTGCTTAAAGCAGAGTAGTGTAACCAATTGAATTACATCCGGAACACAGCACCTTACACTTGCCTTACAAAGAAAAAAAGTTAGTCCCGGCTCAGAAGTACGTGGAACACACTGATGTCAGCGTTAGATAATTTTTGAGGCTTGTCCTGTCACGGCCAAGTAATGTCACTTGCTGTCTCTGTGCATGTGTGGCAGCGACTTTGCGCTACCGATAATCACTCCATTTTCTAAAAACCGCATCATTCGGGCAAGGTCCAATTAGAGTGGAAAATAGCTAAAAAGGGAGAGAGAAAGCAGGAACCTATGTGCCAGTTAGCTTAACAGCTGTCATGAGGAAACTGTTGGAGGGTATTATTAAAGAAGGTATAACAGCACACTTGGATATATTCAAGGTACTCAGGCAGTTAAACATGGTTTTCTGAAAGGGAACAGGAACAGAAACAGAAATTGCTGTAAAAGCTCAGCAAGTCTGACAGCATTTGTGGAGAGAAATCAGAGTTAAAATTTTGCGTTGAGTTCCGAGGGTCACTTGACCCAAAATGTTAACACTGACTTCTCTCCACAGATACTGCCTGACGTACTGAGCTTTTCCAGCAGTTTCTGTTTTTGTTTCTGATTTACAGCATCCACAGTTCTTTTGGTTTTTATTCTGTGAAAGGGAAGTTATGTTTGACCAGAGTATTTTTAGGAATATAGCTTATAGATAAAGGAGAACTGACACATGTACTGTACTTGGATTTCCAAATGGCATTTGATTAACTTTCCATATGAGTTTATGTGGAAAAGAAAAGCTTGGATTTTAAGAGATAGTATACTGAAATGGATAGAAGGATGCTACAGGGATCGGTATTGGCATCTCATCTTTTGCAAATTTAAATGACTTGGATAGAGGAAGGGAAGATACGTTTGCTATGTTTTCTGCTGGTAGGAAAGCATGTTGTGAAGTGACATAAGGAGAGACACAGAGTAGGTTAAGTGAATGGCAAAGATCTGGCAAATGGAATAGAATGTGAAATATCTATTTTGGCAGGAAGAGTAAAAATGATTTAAATACAAAGTGGTGAGAGATTGCAGAGTTCTGAGATGCAAAGACATCTGGGTGTTCCAGCTTGTGAATCACAAGGGTTAGAATGCAGGTACAATCGATTCTGATATAACACAATAGTTCCATTCTTGTTTGATCTCACATTATTTGAAAATCACGCAACTGCTGTGCCTTTTAAACTAACAGAGCCGAAATTGCATTATAGCCAATAAAGATAAAGAAAGGTTATGTTCAACAAAAAAAGTCTAAATTCTTCAATTGCATTAAAGCCAATTCACGAGGAAGAAACACACATAACTGCAGAACAGACTGTACAGCAAGTAATTAGGAAAGTTAATGGAGTGTTATCATAAAAAAGTCATGAGGTTATGTTTCCATTACACGATTTTGGATGAAAACGTAGGTGGTCTGATTAATAAGTTGGCAGGCGACATATGGATACTAAGGGAGGTTGTCAAAGGATACAGCAAGATATATATCAGTTGGAAAGTTGTGCTGAGAAACGGAAGATGGATTTTAATCTGGATAAGTGTGAGATGATGCATTTTGGAGGTCAAATGCAAGAGGAAAGTACAGTAAGTGGCAGGATCCTCAGAAGCATTGATGTACAGAGGGATCTTGGGGTGCAAGGCTATAGCTCCCTGAAGTGGCAACACAAATGGATGATATGGTAAAGAGGCATATGGCACGCTCACCTTCATTGGTCAGAATATGGAGTATAAAAGTTGCAAATGCATAAAACTTTAGTTAGGCCACATCTAGCCTGTCCAGTCCCAACAGGATTTTATATGTTTCTATGAAATCCCCCCCTCATGCTTCTAAATTCCAGTGAGGACAAGCCCAGTCATATGCAAATTAATGCAATAGATAGTAAATTAATGACACAATTACTGATGTTAACAGATATTTTGTTAAAATGCTTCAAATAAATTACCATATTTTAAATATTATTCTTAATGTCATATAGTATTTACAAATATAAATTGAATACTCTCCATTCTTACCATAACAGATCCAGATATGTATGGAGAGTGGTGACGCCCTTTCCTTTCATACCAGCTGCAAGCATATCTGCTGTTGGCATAGTGACTAAGCCTATTGCCACTGGAGCTCTGCAATAAATGGATCAAAAAAGATAAAATAAAACAAACTATTTTTAATTTAAATGGGATTATGTCCCAAGTTGCTTGCAAAAGCTTGTGTATCTTTTTTTAAAAAATAATTTTATTTCTTGATTTGTTTTCTGGCCTTTGGGCTACAAATGTTTCAATTTATTTTGCTTTTGAACCATCAGAGTACTTCACTTGTCTGCAAATGACTACACAGATGTACATCAACTAGTAAATTCTATAGAACAGCAAAAATACCAAAGAAAACACTGGGCCAACAATCAACAAGTCAAATGGTCATCTCCGTGCTTTTGCCTTCTAATCTACGATGTTTATGTAGTGTGCATAGCTCAAGCCTTATTAAACTATCTAAAAGAAACAAAGATGGCAAAAAATTGAACTTCACAAAAAGGACAACAAATTGACATTTGAAGTGTAGTATATTACCTGTTTTCAACAAGGTTAATGGCACAGAGATCTCCCTGTTGTAGCTCAGGAAGACCAGAAGGTGGCACAACCACTCCAGGCAACATAAGATCTACAACAGCAAAATAATTCAGACTTAAAACTTGCAGTGAATCCAAATGTTCAATTAGCAAATTCTCATTAGAAAACATTGTAATTAAATATAGAACATTTTAATTGCATGAGCAATTGAATAATGAATACCAATGATCCAATCACAAATTTAATATTTTCAGGAAATGGTTGTAAGACTAAAATATAGCAATATTTTAAGGGTGAACTAAAGCAAGACAAGTTAAAATGATTTACACAATCAGTACACTGTCTCCAGAGGTTCTACACTGGTCAGGCTTCTAATAGCATGCTGTGTAAAGTTCTGGTTAACTCACTCAAAAGAGAAAGGGACTTTCATGCATTGAATAAACTAAAGATGACAAGAATGATCTCAGGTAAGAAATGGTACAAAGGAGCTTAATCTCGATCAGTGAGCAAGCTGAGAGTCAAACAACTGATTTCATACAAAAATGGCACAGACAAGACATTAATTTAATCAGTCTGATGGTAGAGTAAAAGGTTGTAAACTTAAATACAATTATTAAAGGTAGATTGAAAATAGACAGTAGAAAAATAGCCTTTGCACAGATACCTACAAGGGAAAGCAGGGCACTCAAACATGAGAGAGAAATTCAAGATACAGTAAGATGCTAGACTGAATAAAATGAAATAAGAGCAAGCACACTTTTTTATTCTGTCTTGCTTGAGATATCTTTTGTCCTCTGAAAGCTACATTACGTTTTTAGAAATTGAAACAGATAAGTAGACTTAATTGTCACATAACTAAATGTTTTTAATGTTCATAATCTTGTGAGAAACAGCAATTTATAAAACATAAATTTTAAAATTAAAACCTGAGAAACAGCAGTACAAAAAAACTGACAGATTACTCAAAAATTAATTTCTGTAACTCTGTAACTAAAACATGAAATAAAAAGATACAAAACTAAAATTATTTATCGGACTTATCTCCAATATTATCTGAAACCCTGAATTAGACTGTAATGTTACAAATCTCAAAGGCAAAACTAACCTTATGAACATAATCTTGACATCACTAAACTATCTTCTTGCAATGTTTCCCTCATATTTGAATATGTTTTGTAAGTCTAAAATTATAATGGATGCTTTTCCCCCCACTGTATTGGATTGTCCTGTTGCTTCGAAGTTTCTCAGCTACAATAAAAACAAGTTGTATTTACTATCTTATGTGTAACAGAATGCTCCAAAGTGCTTTAAGGGAGTGTCATTCAGGAGGAAGACCAGCAGTGCAATGGAATCAATATGGAGATATTAAAAAAACTGGCAATATTGGATGTGATGTTGGTTATATACCCCAAATGATTTTCTTTTGAATTGTTTATTGAAATATTAAATGGCAACTGATCCAAAAGTTATATTTTCTAGGTACCCAAATGACATTGTCAAAAAAGATCTAGGTCAGAATCCTGACTTGGTGGATATGGGAAGACAGCATGGCATGTAAGGCAATACTAGGGCTAAAGATATCAGTGCTTCTCTAATTTTGGCTTGTTGTGGTCCTTCTGGTTTAAATTCCTCCACCATATTTGGCTGCACTTTCAGTTGCAGGACTCATAGATCTGGAATACACTCCTCGCGTACGACTAACTTGTTCTTTTTCTTTGAAGCATTTCTTAAACTTACCTCTATGACCAAGCTGACCTGATCTCTCTCTATACGGGCCAATTTGTTTTATAAAGCATATGTGAAGCACATTTGATGTTTTATTAAAAGCAGTCTAAGTTGTTGCTGAAATTTAAAGAAGGTGCTTTTTTCCTAAAAATAGAGAACTTGTGTGACTTCTATGAAATTGGCATCTTCCATTAAATTTCCCAAAGGTGTATCGCAAAACATAATCCAATAAAATGAACTCAATGAATTGTGATGACCACTCCATAATTAGTGGTGAAATAGAGTAGAAAAATTACAATATTAAATAAATCGTCACAAATTTATCAACTGGAAGAAAAACAAAAGATAATTTACAGAAGAGACTGATACATTTGAAAGGCAGTGATTTTAAAGATTTTGATCTTAAAGTGGAATTAAAGATATGAATAAGTTCCCTAACATTTAGCTCTTATCTCAAGTTTTGCTTATCTGTACACACTCAAATTAATATAGAATTTTAAAAAAACTGTGAACTAATACATAGGCTGTAATTATTTTAATTCTGTCTCTTTACAGCATTTTTTTGTGCCTCTGGGTTTCAGGCACCTCACCTGCTCCTCCAGCCAGTTTTGTCAATACAGCAGGCCATGTTGTGAAAGCAACCAGAAGATCTGGGCAAGACCACAGGGTATACACTGTTCAACAGAAATAAACAGATTAAATTATTAAACCACAAAAGACATGGGATGGAAGGAATTCTGATGTTGGTCAATACTGTGAAATGAGTGCCATCAGATCAACCGCCCATTAAACAAGTCTCCTCATTTTCATCAGGAAGGATGTAACACAGCAACTGGTCCAATATTATCTATTTTAAACTAGCCCACACAAAAAAAAAATCACACAATCAGAACAATTCACATAGACATGCTACAGCATGGATGGAATTAGGCTGAATGCTGAGGTCCTTACAATACCCTTTACGTTGCTGTTCAAACATGACAAGAGGTTACTCAAATGTCACAAACAGTGAGCAGCTTTAGTCATTAGTGATTGATAATGGACATAATCACAGGACAGGCTTTCACCTTTTCAGTATTTTACTGTAACAAAGTGCAATTTACATGAATTAAACATTACTGAACAAGTAAGTAATACATCAAAAAAAAAAGATATGAACGACATATGGCCATGCAATTCCTCTCGCTGTGTACTGCAGTTTTAATGCTCAACCTCAAATCTTAGAGTTCAACTCCAAGTGAACTTTTTCTAACTTTATCCTGGGTACATGGTTGAAAATATAAATGTTTGCATAAGATAACAGGTGCAACTGTAGAAGACTGAACCAAGTTATTGAGAATCAGTACTTAGCTGATCAGTATGCTGTGAGCATGGGAACTTGTGAACTGTCTGATTAGCATAGAAAAATACTTGGACGAGCTACTGGGCACCCTGGTTTCAGGTCAATTGCCTCACATGGTTTTGTAAAGCGGGGAGACAAATTAATTGTTTTGATGATAAGAAAGGAGGTTAAATTAGTACAGCAGATAGAAAAAAGATCCAAAAGAAAATGGATTGCTCAGATCTGCCTAGGATCTGAGAGCTACAGAAGGCTGAGCATAAAACATTGAAGAAACTACTCAAGTTTGATACAAATCTGCTCGAAATTTGTATGCTGTTTGTTGGCCCACAGCTGAAGCCAGAAGTATAACCTGTTAGGCAGTGGCAATTTTTATCATGTTTATTATATCATATTTCATACTTACCAAATCTTCCGACTTTGCTACAATTTGACAGCCTTGCTGTAAAACTTGTTGAACACATTCAAATTCCTTACACCACTTAGATTGAATCTTCCAGATGTCACTTCCACCAGCAATAACCAATTTAGTGACTTGTTCATTAAATTTTCAAATGTTTCTTCTGTCCCATCATCTTCGTTTGAAATAGAGCCAGTGCTCTTTGTTTTCCTACTAACATAAATACAGTCTTTCCCCTGCTATTCACAGCCACTGCTTTATGTCTCTCCCCTTCCCTTCCTGTCAGCCAGAGGTTTAGCATGATCATCATTACCCAATCCAAAACATAAAATTTCATTTTACATTTAAAAAGAGAGATTAATTAAAACATAGGCCTGGATATTCCAATGGCCAGCATCCGAGAACAGGCAAAATCGACGTTTCGGGCAAAAGCCCTTCATCAGGAATAAAGGCAGAGAGCCTGAAGCATGGAGAGATAAGCTAGAGGAGGGTGGGGGTGGGAGAGAGTGGCATAGAGTACAATAGGTCAGTGGGGAAGGAGATGAAGGTGATAGGTCAGGGAGGAAAGGGTGGAGTGGATAGGTGGAAAAGGAGCTGGGCAGGTCGGACAAGTCCGGACAGGTCAGGGGATCGAGTTGCTGGAGGTTAGAAGCTAGGATGAGGTGGGGGAAGGGGAAATAAGGAAACTGTT
>NC_057735.1:16940841-16987480 GCF_004010195.1 Chiloscyllium plagiosum
CTCTCTGCCTTTATTCCTGATGAAGGGCTTTTGCCCGAAACGTTGATTTTGCCTGTCCTCGGATGCTGCCTGAATTGCTGTGCTCTTCCAGCACCACTGATCCAGAATCTGGTTTCCAGCATCTGCAGTCATTGTTTTTACCTATTCCAATGGCCAACCAGTTGTTGGAGCAGATCAGAGCTGCAAGTCAGAAACATGTGGAATCACAGATGCAGTGGACTCTGTGTAGATTCCAATGGGCAATTCTTATATGTCTGGAACTCTCCAAAAGAATCCATTAAAAAGGTGGAAAATTTAGAAGGTTCCACTCTCATTAATAGTTACTAAGGAAAGGTCAATGATTAAAAATCGAGCCTGAACCTTGTGTTACAATTAGGATGACACCCAATTTATCACACACCCTCAAAACTACACCACCTTGACACTTGACATTCCCAGACCACTAACAACCACTACTCACTGTACTCAGCCCTCAAACAATCCACTAGCATTCCCTCCCTTGCCACCCTGAACTTCACTGCAGCCTTGGTTCAAACATGGACAAGACCTGAATTCCAGAGGTGAGGCAAGAGTGACAGCCCTTCAAATCATGGCTGAACTTGACATCAAGGAGCCCTTGAAAAACTAGAATCGATGGATATCAGGGACAAACTCTCTGCTGGTTAGAGTCAAACCTGGAAGAGGGTCATGGTTGTTGGAGGTCAGTCACCTCAACAAGGAGTTCCTCAGGTTAGTGCGCTAGGTCCAACCATTTTCAGCTGCTTCATCAATGACCTCCCCTCTATCTTATGGTTAAAAGTGGGGATGTTTCCGACGATTGCACAATATTCAGCACCATTCACGCGTCTTCAGACACTGAAGCAGTCCATGTTCAAATGCAACATGATCTGTAATGTCCAGGTTTGGCTGACAAGTGGCAAATAACATTCATACCACACAAATGCAAGCAATGATCCTTTCCACTAAGAGACAACATAACCACTGCCCTTTGACATTCACGTGTGTACCATCTACAAGATGCACTGCAGAAACTCACCGATGGTCCTTCGACAGCAAATTCCAAATGTATGACCACTTCCATCTAGAAGGATATGAGCAGTAGGTACCAGGGAACATCACCACCTGTAAGTTCCATTCTAAGCCAGTCATCATCCTGAAAAATTTTCCTTCACTGTCACCAGGTCAAAATCTTGACAGTTCCTCCCTTCAGGCATTGTGGGTCAACTCACAGCATGTGGACTACAGCTGTTCAAGAAGACATCCCAATACTATCTTCTCAGGAGCAACTAAGTATGGGCAATAAATATTAATCAACCAGTGACACCCAGGTCTGACTGAATTAAAAAAGAACAGCTCTGTGATAGAATGAAATGGTGCTTTAGTCAGACAGATGGAGTCTGTGCATATGGTGGCTCTTGGCACTGATTGTGGATCATTTGCATGCAGTGAGTACAGCTGGCTGATAAGTTTTGTACATCACTGAGATATCTGTGAATCTGGGTGGATTCAAGACATGAAAAATGAAACTTCAGTCGGAAGCCATACAGTCACTGAGGGATGAGATGTGGCTGCTGAAGCAAGTTTCACAAAGACTGTTATCAAACACTAGGGGGGAGAACAAAAGTAATGATGACAAAAGGAGAAGAAAAATTCAAACAGAAACCCTGCCTGACAAAGGAACAGAAATTCTTCAAAATGGGCATATCCTTGACGGCTCACTGAACTCAAAACATCAACTCTGCTTTCTCTTCACAGATGCTGCCAGTCCTGCTGAGTTTCTGCTCTTTGTTTTATTTTAGTGTTTAATTCATTGTCACATCTATTCCAGGTGTGCCAACCTTGAAGGGTCACTAGACTCAAAGTTAAATCTCCTTTCCCTCCACAGATGTTGCCAGTCCTGCTGAGCTTCTCCACAGTTTCTGCTTTTGTTTCAGATTTTCAGAATCCACAGTTCTTAGTTTTATTCCTGTTTGGTTAACTGGTTACACAAAAGAGCTCCATAGTCCTATGAAATTTTATTTAACAATTTCCCGTTAGCAATTGTTTTTTTTTATTCCTTAGATGGTTTCTGGATGCATGGGAATTGCTCATCAGAATCTTCCATTTTCTGGGCAATTCCCATGGAGTCTTCTGTGTCTGGTTTCCATATAGATCTGACAAGCAACTCCAGTCTCCCCTCCTCCAATGTCTATCTGGTTATCAGAACATCTGGGCCATTGTCTATAGAAGAAAGAACCATTACCAAATCTACTTAAGGTGGGCATTTTACCAAAAATTAGTAAATTACAAGTTTGTTTTTACTACAGTCACATATACTTTGCTCATTGGCCAGAAAGTCATCATTGAAGCAGATCTACTTGAACTCTTCATGTTATTTTTAATACTATTAATTTGTGTCCTGCAATATTACAAAATCATTTAACATATCAGTTAGTTTATTGGATAATATTTATGATAAATGGAATTTACATTATAATAGAAAAAGATCTGTTTGTTTACTCAAACAATAGTGCTGAGAGACAATCAGGATGGTTATGAAACAAAGTAAAAACATTCCAGAAAATCTCGTGGTACAGAGTGCACAAAAAAAAAAAATCGCACAAAGAACACCACTGCCTACTACTGATGGCCACTTCACACACAGCAAAATACACCTACATTCCTTACCTGTTCATACCTTTTCATTTTCTGGGCTTGTGTTCATGGTGGTGTTCCTATTTCCCTCTCCTTACATCAACAGAATTTTCTTATCACTGCTCTTGATTGTCCTATGTTGGTCAGTTATGTTTCTCTCCTCATGTGTGTTTTCTGCTAGAGGTGGCACACAGGGAGAGGTGTCCAGACTAGCCTCCAGTTTACCATCACGGGTGGCAGGAACAAACTGACATTAATTATGGCTTGGTGTTACTGAAGGCATCAGCTAGGACTGCCAGCCAGCACCAGGGAAAGATGCAGTTGGGGGCATATCTTGGTATCAGGAGGTGAAGTAGGACCAAGTCAGAAACAAAAACAGAAATTGCTGGAAAAGCTCAGCAGGTCTGGCAACTCTGATTTTAGTCACAGATGTTAATGTTTCGGGTCCAGTGACCTTTCCTCGGAACAGTTCTGAGGGTGGGTCACCAGACCCGAAACGTTAACTTTGATTTCACAGATGCTGTCAGAACTGCTGAGCTTTTCTAGCAACACCTGTTATTGTTTCTGATTTACAGGATCTACAGTTCTTTCAGTTTTTTTTGTTTAGAACTGAGTCAGGTCAGGTCAGGTGAGGTGATGCTAGATGGAGTTTGAAGCTCCAAATATTGTAAAGCAAGTGTGTAAATTACAGTTGACACGTGACAAACTGTTACCATTCTGGCAGTGAACAGTTATGAAGATTGTTTATCAACATGGTAACGACCATGGTTTATAAATTCTTAAAAATACTATTGGTTTCACCTCCACTTAAACCTCCCACCTAACCAATTATAGTATTGTTAGAAAATATTCCCAAATAAACAACCTAATAAAATATTCACTATAATAGACTACTCATCAAAATCAAATTACACCTATGGGTGCGCAGACAAGAGAGTCAATGCAGACATAGAGTAAAAAGCCCTTAAGGAATGATATTTGAATACAATAAAAAGCTGGATAGAACACAATCAGACCTGTAATGAGCATCCCAAATAAAATCTCTCTGGTCAGAGCAAAAGAATTGGGTAGACATTCTCAATTGTACAACACAGTCTCCAACTTTGGCTCTTAATAAGAAATTCTGACACAAGGATTCCGAGCAAAAATTCAAAGTAAGCTCCCTTTCATACCTGAGCAAAACGTGTTACATTTGAGAGGCCAAACAGAACTACAGGGTTGTGGATATTCCACAATTTTGTCACAAACAACAGTTTTGTGCTTTTTATGAATTTGCTGTCAGCAGAAAATAAAAGTTTTGTAAAACACGCACGCACCTGTTGGATAAAGTCTCCTGTTCATTTCAAAGAAGATGGGGTTCTTATTCAAAACATAGGCAGTCACCACGTCTCCTTTATGCAAATACATTTTCACCACATTGAGCTCCTCCTTGTTTGGTATAAGATGTGATAGCTCAGCACCAGATAAAGACGGAAAGGCAGACTGTACATCAGCCTTGAGCTTCCTCCTAGGGAATGATAAGCAATTTGGGTGGGTTGATTAAAATAACAATTCTCCTTGCTTTGCTGAAATATTAATTTCAATCATAACCTTACATTTGAATTTCCATCTTCAAAGTGTGTAATTACATTGCACACATTGGAATGAGACTGAACTTTCTTGTTCTCTCGACTTAGAGGATTGCATTGCAATGGCTTGTTCTAACCCGTTTGTATAGTTTCCATGAAAAGCTTATTTCCAAGTACAATGTTATGCTGACGTTTTTAGTCTACTTAGCAGTCCATGACATGAAAGAGGAATCATATAATATATCCATATAATTCTGTGCTCTATTATTTGTAGTAGAACAGTCACATGCAGTACTTCAAAACAAATGACTTGTTAATAAATTATTTTTCCTTTCTAACTTTACAGTTGCCATGCTCCAAATCTATGACATTGTCATCAACTGAAACAATCAATTAAATACGGTCTTGCAATTTCTGAAGGTAATGCTCACTTTCAAACACCATAGGAAAAAAAAAGGAGTCCTAGTAAAATTTGCAAGTCTGAGAGCAGTTTACCACCCATGTAGTTATGGATCCTAAATCTGTTTTAATTGAATTAGCCATTCAGAAAGAGCTTTATTCAAATCAGACATGAAGAGTGAGTTTTATCAGAGATGGTGTGTCTTATTATAGAATGAAACAGTTAAAAGATCAGATCACTATCTTATGTTTTATTCCATTATTTTTAATGTGCATTCTTGAAAAAAATATAATTTCAATAAACTGTTATAAATATTGGTTAAATTCATAATGTGTTAAAATATGGACCTATCACAGAGTATATCTCCCACACAGCCCTGGCACCCAAGACATTTGGATAGAACAGCCTCTCATTTATCTGTGCAATCTACATGGGCCTAAATTAACTTCACAAGTGAGCTGCTTTAAAATTAGACCATAACATGCAGGAACAGAACTAGCCAATTCAGCTCAGAGTCTGCTCCACCATTCAATCATGGCTGATATGTTTCTCAACCTCATTCTCCTGCCTTCTTCCTGTAGTCCTTGATTCTCTTACTAATCAGGAATCTATCAGTCTCGGACTTAAATACACTCAATGATTTGGCCTCCACAGCCTTCTGTAGCAATGAGTTCCACAGATTAACCGCCCTCTGGTTGATGAAATTTCTTATCTCAGTTTTCTTCACACTGAGGCTGTACCCTACCATCCTGGAATCTCCTCCCAGTGGAAGCATCTTCTCCATACCCTCTTTATCCAGGTGATATCTCTGATACCAAAGTATATTAAACAAAAGGTGTAAGAGTTATAAAATTAACAGCTTAAAAATGTGTTGCTGGAAAAGCACAGCAGGTCAGGCAGCATCAAAGGAACAGGACAATCGACGTTTCGGGCATAAGCTTATGCCCGAAACATAGATTCTCCTGTTCCTTTGATGCTGCCTGACCTGCTGCGCTTTTCCAGCAACACATTTTTAAGCTCTGATCTCCAGCATCTGCAATCCTCACTTTCTCCTTATAAAATTAACAATCAATCTCCAAGTGTATTACCTGATGCTTTGAACATCAGCAGTACAATTTTTTTTCTTCTCCATACTTGACCCAAACACTGCCAATTTTGATCTATCGGCATGTACATCTCAACAGTAAAGTACTCAGCCACCAAACAATCTTTGATATAATTGAGTTCTGGATCAAAGTGCAGACAATGGACCAAAAATGGCACGTTGCTTCTAAGTGAAAATGTATTATCCATTTCATTGATGTGAAATTATTTAAAGATACCATAAACTGAAAATGCATTTAAGTACCCTGACTCCCACCATCTAAAGTCAAGCAAAAACAGATGGCAGAAATGCCTTCCCTCCACCTTCACTCATCTAAACTCAAGTAAAAATGTTTACAGGATTTCTTCCTTACCAGAAATTTACCCCACACACTTTCCATTTCAGTGTGGTTTTAGGCTTCCAAATACTGAAACAAATCAACCTCCTAGGTCACATAATCTAAGTAGTTATAGCAGGAAACATAGAAAAGTTCAAGGTTATCAGCAAGAGTCAACAGGTTTTTAAAGACAAATCATATTTAACCAATTGGAATTCTGTGAAGTAGGAATGTGCTGTAGAAAAAGGGGAAACTGTTAGATATAGTGTACTTAGATTTTTAGACATGATTCGGAGATGCCGGGGTGTACAAAGTTAAAAATCACACAACACCAGGTTATAGTCCAACAGGTTTAATTGGAAGCACACTAGCTTTCGGAGCGACGCTCCTTCATCAGGTGATCAGGTGACAATCACCTGATGAAGGAGTGTCGATCCGAAAGCTAGTGTGCTTCCAATTAAACCTGTTGGACTATAACCTGGTGTTGTGTGATTTTTAACTTAGATTTTTAGAAGTCACTTGAAGATTATTTTGGAAAATAAGAACTTGTGTTATTGGGTTTCCCAAACTGTCTTCGACTCTGACCCCATTTTACAGGCATGAAAATTAATGAGACCCAGTGAGAACAAGGGCACGTTACAGCATTAGCATGCCTGTTGTAACTTGGTCAGAACATCATGACAACTCTTACTGTTTTTAATTTCACAATCCCAAAATATTAACTCACAAGCTCTGCTTGAGTCTGCATTGGAAAGCCCTGGTCCAAGAGCGTTCTATATTGGCAATAGGTAGAAGATTGGCTAACTAACAGGAACCAGCGTGTATCTATGAATAGATCACTTTCTGGTTAGCAAAATGTAAGAGTGCCACAGACAGCAGCGCTGAAGTCTAAACACTTTGAAATTTATGTAAATGATTTGGATGAAGGGTCCAAAGGTATGGTTGTTAAATTTGCTTTTGCTGCCAAAATTGGGTAAAAAAAGGTGAAACAAGCTGGACGCATGAAGTAGTGTGCAGCAGCTTAGGGCTGGCGTGGAGTGGATTGGAGGCATGGAGCCGTGTGCTGTGGCTGAGGGCCAGAGAGGAGCAGGTTGGAGCCGAATGGCTGAGAGCTGGAGCGGAGTGGATTGGAAGCATAGAGCAGAGCAGTATGGTTGTTGAAATGGGGACCAGCATGGGCAGAGTGAGACTTGCAAGGTCAGTCAGACCATGTGTGGAAGCCTCTGTGCGAATCTACTGCAATGTAATGTTTATCTGTTATTTGTTTATCTGATTGTAATTTTTTTTAACTAAATGTCTTATACTAGGAACAGGTAAATGTAACTTTTTTCTTCTTTAATTATTCTTTTGTAACAAAAATTCATATCTCAGTACTTTGCCCCTCATGGTGCCATTTTAGGCACAGTACAACACTGAACTTTTTACTGTACTCCTGTACTTGAGTACACGTGACAATGAAAACTAATAATTTAAAAGAGTAAGTTGTGACAAAAGGACAGAAGGAGACTACAAAGGCATGTGGATAGGTTGAGTGAGTATACAAAAATCTAGCAAAAGGACTGTAATGTTCGACAATGTGAAAATGCCCATTTTGGCAGGATGAAAGAAAAAACAAGCTTTATGTTCTGAGATTGCCGAGTTCTCTGTTGTTGATGGGTCCGGTATACTAAATGCATGTATCAAAGAAGATTTATTCAAGTACAGCTAGTAATTAAGAAAGCAAATACTATGTTATCTTTTATTGTGAGTGGAATTGAACACAAAAGTATGCTTCAAGGTATTGGTGAGTACTGTGTACAGTACTGATCACTTTATCTAAGGAATGATGTAAGTGCGTTGGAAGAAGTTCAGAAGTATTTTGAAAGGTTGTCTTATAACAAAAGGTGCTGCTATTGTTTCTTAATTTGGCTCCTAGATCCTCAGTCACTATGCAGAATCTCTTTCCTTGACCTGCCTATGTCGATGGTACCTAAATGGATCATGATAACCAGATTTGTTCTCTCCAACTGGCAGTTTATCTCCAGCCCAGAGCAGGTTCCAAACCCTGATACAGGCTACACAACCTTCTGGATGCTCTCTTCTCTGCAGAGAATAATGTCATTCAACCTTCCAATACTGTCCTCTACTATGACTACTTTTCTTTTTGCTACGCTCATTTGAAAAAGTCTCTGAACTCCAATGTCATGGCTGATTAGTTATCTACCCTGCTGTTCTCACTCATCCAAACAGCAAAAAGAACCTCAAACCTTTTGGACAATAGCAAAGGTTGAGACTTCAGCACTTATGACCCCTGGATCTCCTTCCCTCATTTGCAGTCACACGCACCCTGACCAGGGACCAAAATAAGACGATCCTATCCTAAGGGGTGTGGCCACCTTCTGATACAACATATTCAGATGACTTTCCCCTTCCCTCATGTTTCCAGTGTCTGAAGTTTGTCCTCCAATAGGGCATCCTGTCGATACAACAAAGGAGAGACTGTGATGGGAGATTCTCATGCAAGATGAAGTAAACACATGTTCCTCTGGGTCGTCCTAAGATTCTGGCATGCATTACCACAGACACAAGTCTGTATTTTCCTTGCACTCCTCCTATGTCAAAAGTAGGATCAACTGTCAGTTTTCAAAATTAAAAAAAACTCTTTACAGTTGGTGTAGGGACAAAATAAAGGCGGCGGTGAAGTTAGGCTGGTTTCACAAGTCTCTGATAGGTCTCCTAAAATATTTAGCTGAAAATAATAGTAGGTTCTACGAGAAAACCAAAACAAACTTCCAATGCTGAAAATCAATCGGGTAAAGCAAGTCAAAGTGGTGAGTAACCCCGAGACTGCAGTTTAGCTACTGGGGTGACCGTGACACTGACGTGTGAAGATTATATTCTGACGTCCTGGAGTTTACTGATTCTGATTATTTGTCAATGAGATGAATGTTTCACCTCTAAGGCGGTCATCCCCTCCCCAGGCCGGGCCGCGGAACACACCACAAGCGGACACCATGAGCTCACCTATCCGACCCTTTGATCGCTGTGTTGGACTTGACGCGAAAAGGTTTGGCAAACATCTTCCTTTCTTTTCCGTTTTCCTGCAAAGAGGCGCGTTTCTTGTTTCGTTGAATTACAACCGATTTAAACGTTTTGTTCTCCTCCAACACTCATCCCACCAGCAATGCATTCGGCCATCTTGTACCCCGCCTTCACTTTTCCGGGTGGAACACAAGCTTCTAAAGTGGCTGCTCCAAACGTTCCGACCCACATTTCATTCCAGGCAATGCTACAAGAAAAATAGTAGATCTCAAAGTCACTGTCCCTTTTGTCCCTTGATCACATCGAGAAAAATAGTAAAGGGAAGACATCGAACTCACAGTAGATGTACAAAGTTGAAAACAGAACTGTGTTGAATACAAAGAAGATAAAATATATGAAGTCTGTAAAGTCCATTTCCCAGGGTTCCTAAACTGGCCAGGTGTTAACCTGAGACCAGAATTGTTGAGCAGCTATGAATATTGCAGCTTTTTTTGAGCTCTCAGGGCTTGGTTATTTTACCAATTTGTGCTGTCAGCACTTGCTTTGAACTTACCAGGTGAAAGAAACGAACTTGTGTTTCTTCCAGTTCTAATACAAAACCATATCCCTGCTTTGCTAAAAATGGTTGCTTGAAATGTAGTTCAGGTGTGTATTACTGGGACTTGGGTCATTGTTTCCAAGTTCGATAATGGCAAACATATTTTTCATCTTTGATGTGTATAACGTATCACATGTGTAAAGTAAGAATGGGAAGTGTGAGCGGCTTCATCCCTGAATAAATTGTTTCTTTTGAGAAAAGCATTAATTTTAGTTCAAATTTACTGAAATTTGACTATAATAACATAATCAAAATTTTGTTAGTGTCTCCTTTTTTAAACCATTTCAGTCCACCCTGAAAATCCCAGCTAATAAAATCAGATAATGGAAATTGAAGATTGATAACCATATTTTACCAGTCATAACTTTTTTCTTACTTTTATATAATACTTTGGTTTAATATTGCTTATACAGTGAAACAACAAACATGTCATAGATTTTGTTGCTTTTAAACTCTGTTATTCATTGTATAAGATAATTGTAAGGGGTTGGTTGGAGCATTTACCTTACAGTGCAAATTGGGGAGCAAATTTGAGGTACTAATTTGTTGCTACTGTTATTTTTTTCTAATTCACCCATGGATCTTTGCATCACTGGCAAGTGTTTATTGCCCATCCCTAGTTTCCTTGAGGTCATGGTGATAGAGTCAAAAGGTATGGCTCTGAAAAAGCACAGCAGGTCAGACAGCATCCGAAGAGCAGGACAGTCGATGTTTCCGGCATAAGCCGTTCAACAGGAATGTTGATTCTCCTACTCCTTGGATGCTGCCTGACCTGCTGTGCTTTTCCAGCACTACACCTTTTGACTCTGCCTATCCAGCATCTGCCATCCTCACTTTCTCCTGATTGTGGTGGTAGTTGGATTTCCATGACTGCACAAAATTTCACAAAGTAACAAACTTACAGAGATATTTTCCATTATATATCTTGTAGAGAACCACGTAAAGAACATGCAGTGAGGATTGTGAAGTCAAATTATATATCAAAGAAAAATATCCCTATTACTGTCCTAATAATTTGTTTAAAGGAAAGTTTTATATATTGTAATTTGCAACCACCAGCTGCTTCAAAGCACTGTGGTGAATGAAGTAATTTTGGTGTAGATAATGTTGTACTGTATGAAAAATGACATCACTCCCCAATTCAGCAGTAGTAAAGAGTTGGAGTGAGTGAATAAATAAATGCTGAAGGTAAAAAGTTTTGGAATGGACATCACAATTGAGTGGTCGAGGCATCTAGCCACAGAAGAAACAATTATCTTTTGTAACGAATGAACCAACGTGGGCCAATGTAATTAGAAAGGGACAGCAGTGAGTGAGGGGTAAAAGGTACCAGTGAGCAGGGCAGCTGTTTGGGGACTTGGTGGGGGAGGAAAAGATCTTCCCGTTAGCAGTTAGTGGGATAAGGGTAGGGCATACGTGGAAGTCATCCCAGCAGCAGCCTGAATGTGGTATGGCACATGAATGTTCTCCAAGCAGACAGTAGTGAGGGGGCAGGTGGTGGGGCACAGAGGAAGGAGGAGATCTGTCCAGGAGGCGAGTCAGTGGTGAGTAGTGAGAAAGGAGGTTGTCCCAGCAGCACAAGTACCTAACGTCATAGACGTGCACATGCTGATCAATTTTCCCAAAATAAACTAATCCCACTGGCCTGCAGTTGGCTCATATCTGTCTAAATCCATGTACCTATCCAAATATATTTTAAATGTTGTAACTGTACCTGAATCGGCCAGTTCCTTTGTCAGTTCATTCCACAAATGAACCACTGTGTGAAAAGGTTCCTTCTCAGGTCCCTTTAAAATCTTTCCCTTCTCACTCTAAAACATGGCCCCTAGGTTTGAACTCCATCACCCTCAGGAAAAGGCATTTGCTATTCACCTTATCTATACCCCTCATGATTTTATAAACCTCTACAGGGTCACTCCTCAATCTTTTACGGTCCAGTGAAAAAGTCCCAGCCTATCATTATAACTCAAATCATCCAGACCTGGCAACGTCCTGGTAAATCTTTTCTGACTCCTCTCTTATTTAATGATATCCTTTCTCTCACAGAGTGACCAGAACTGTACACAATATTCCAAAAGTGGCCTCACTTTTGTACCATAGTGGGCGGCACGGTGGCACAGGGGTTGACCTGGGGTGGACAAAGTTGAAAATCACCAGACACCAGGTGATAGTTCAACAGGTTTATTTGCAAATACAAGCTTTTGGAGCACTGCTCCTTCGACCTATAGCTAGAAAGCAGACCATATGACCTCTCAATCTGTCCTATCAGTCAAGACTGGCCTGCCTCAGACTTCTTCGCTTTCATAGTGTTACTTTATGGGGGTGGGCAATGAAGTAGGTCCTCCCAGCACTAGGGGTAGCAGTGAGCATGGGGAAAGGAGGCCCTCCGAGAGCGGGCGATGAAAGAAGTCCTCCCAGCACTAGGGGCAGCAGTGAGCATGAAGGGGGGCGGAGGAAGGAGGTCCTCAAAGGACGAGGAGCCGCAATGAGCATGGGGGAAAGAGGAGGTCCTCCTAGCACTAGGGGCAGTAGCGAGCGGGGCGGACCGTGCCCTGCCGTGCTGTGGCGTGGCGGGGACGCGGCCGCGGCGTGGGTCTGAGCTCTGAGTGCCAGTTGGAGGGGGGCGGTTCTGTTCCCCCATGGGGGAAAGAGGAGGTCCTCCTAGCACTAGGGGCAGTAGCGAGTGGGGCGGACCGTGCCCTGCCGTGCCGTGCTGTGGCGTGGCGGGGACGCGGCCGCGGCGTGGGTCTGAGCTCTGAGTGCCAGTTGGAGGGGGGCGGTTCTGTTCCCCACCCCCTCCGTTTGCCTCTGCCCAGGGGCGGGTGTGTGACGTTGGGGCGCGCTCAGTGACCGATTGAGGAGATCGAGCCGGCCCGGGGTGGGGGAGAGAGAGCAGCTAACGGACAAACGGTCGCCCGGAGGGAGTGGGATCCAGCGGCTCGCTGGACTCAAGACAGTGAGCGAGGTGGTCGGCCGGGCTGGGCCGGACTGGACTGGGCCTGGACCACATCCTCCCTCCATCACTACCTCCATCGCCCCCCACCCCGCCTTTCGGCAGAGGCAGATGGCCAGCTCCGGGAAGCTGTGTGAGCAATGGCCGGCGGTTGGAGACAGCTGAACGCTCTCTGAATGATAGCCATGTTAGCGAGGAAAACAGCGGCCCCCGGACACTTGGCCACGGGTAAAAGAAGCTCCTGAGTCTCACTCCCTGTCTGTCAGCTCACCCAGTACCCCCCCCCCCCCCCATTTCTATCAGGGTTCCTATCAGCTATCACCAGTCAATTGTTCTTTATTAAGTTGGATTAGTTTATTTTGGGAAAAATGATCTGCATCTTAATATTGTATTGTGTGCTTTTATTTTTCTATTATGTATAGTTAACGCGGAAAACTTTGATAATTTTAAGTTTATGCTGGAGAATTTAAACCTTAGATTTCGTTGAGTTTCTACCCAAGAGTTTAAACAAAGCAGATCCTTCAAACTTTTTTTTTAAGCACCATAATTTGTATTGTGCAGTTGTGGTTTTATTCTGTTCCATTTGGGTTACGCTCCTGCAGGCATATTTAATCTGCCCCCTGCCTACTCCACGCTTGGACTTTTTCAAAAAAAAGTGATCAACTTATTCAGATTTTCTGTTAAGGAGTCACCTTTGATGAAAACTGCCCACGTTGTTCTTGGATCATTTAATTTGTTCATTTAATGTAACCACTTGACAGGACAATGACAAACAACATAGAAAGTGCTGAAAAAAACTCAGTAGGTGAGGCAGCATTTGTGGAGAAAAAGAATTAATGTTTCAGGTCCAGTTTTTTCAGCAATTTCTCTTTTTCTGATTTCCAGCATCCACTCTTTGGTTTTTTTGACAGGATAATGAGTCACGCAAGTCATGACAGTGGGATGTGTTCAGATATTTTGATTATAGCATGAGTTTTTGGATGTGCAAGAGTATATAGAACTTCTGCAAATCTGCAGCAAGCACCACCCTCCCATAAAATAAGTTCTACTTTGTTTTTTGCTGTTTAGAATGTATCCTCATGCCGTCTGGTTTTGTGATGACTTCAGTTAAATTTTACACATTTTGTTTGTGCGTTAGACTCAAGAATGCCTACTCGTAACTTGTTCCTTTCAGCAAGGATTACTTCTGAGTTTTGGCTGTTAAACTAGCTGATGTGTTCCAAGTTCACACATTCTTGTGAATGGAACATCCTACCTGATCGTTTTGTTCGAAAATAGAGTTAGAATCCAACGACTGATGACTAATAATTGTGACACAACAGTTGTGGCTGTTTCTATGGATCCCATTTGACATAGATGTTACACATGCTGTCAGTGGCAGATTTAAGTTTTCAGGTGGTATTAACGCGGTCTGATAACTATATATATGGAATGAAAACTTTAATATTTCACTTTCTTTGTGCAGTTTTTGAGTTTGTGAAATGTAGTTTGCACACCTTTATTTAAATCTCGGTAATGTACATTATTGCTCATCTATGTAGATTAATTGTTTCAGCTTTGTTAATGTGACAGTGGAGTAAACCTAGTGGGTTAATCGTCTTTTAAAAATAACCTGTGATCAGCTCTAATGATAACTAACTTAGATTGCACCCTTCTAAATGGTGATCTTGTTGCCACGTAATGCCTTATTAGAATTGTTACTCAACTTTGTCTGAGGTTTGCAAACATGCCAGCAGTGGCACAAATTTTAACTGCAGCAGTTAACTGATCAGTATGGTTCAGGTAATCTTTAAATCGAGTGTCTCTTGCACTCTAGATTTTGTTTGATTGCTATCAGTAGCATTGTAGCATATTCCCAGTTCTGTTAATCTGACTAGTGAGTGAGTGGAACAATGAATTCCAAATTGTGGTTCACCAAATTGAAAGAGAGACCTTTTTGAAACCCTATTTTGTTCAGTACTCTGACCCACCTAGCTGTTAACACCTCATCTTAGTCTTAGTTCTGTGAAATCTATACTGAAATTGTAGAAATGTCACCACAGCTGACCGCCCCAAGAATCATTACAGGTGTACTACTGCTCTTTGTACATTGGCTTGTCTGGCCTAATGTCAATTCCATGCTTTTTCCCATACAATTAATATTTTGCTCACTGAAGTGTTTTAGGTGCTCCTTAAATGTCATGATTGATACTGCTTCAAAAAATAATTGCAATTTTAGTAACACCATGTTTGCTGACCTCCTTTTCTGCACCAGTGGAACGGAGAACAAGTGACTATGTTCACTAAGACTCTTGCAAGTGGAAAAGACCAGTAATCTCAAAGGAATGGCATTTATTTTAAAATACATGACCATTTTGTACTATTTTATATTGCTTTCAAAGGAGGGAGAGTCAAACAGCTGCTGATGTGGAGAACCTTCAGTGACAAGAATTGAAGACTTGGACTTTTTTAGATTACGTAGTCTTTGAGATGCCTTACAGGGTCAGGCTACATTAAATGTTAAACTTCAGTATTTAACGATGTGAGAAAGGCTAGTTTTAGTAAAAGATTATTGTTATTTTCTTTCTGGTTTTACATGTTTTACCAAAGCACCTTTCGCAGTTTGAGGGGGATTAAGACTTCCCAGACTAATTTCTAAAAATGTCATACATGCTTTTATTTGACAGGAGAGAAGAGAAAGAAAATTCATTGCAACTTTTAGTGAGGTTTTCAATGGGGAAGGCAAGTGGTAACCTGCTGGAAACATAGTGTAGTTATTTGCTGTGAATTTCTCTCTCTCACATTAGTACTTATTTGCTGAGTCCATAACTCGAGTAATGGTGTGCTTTTGACTTTTCTGTTTACAGCCCAATTTGGGGATGTCTTGTATGACTCATACATGCGTGTAGATCAAGCTGAGAGCCAAGCCTCGTGTGTGGAGAAGGAAAGCTCTGTGGGATTGCCATCTCTTAATAGCTTAACGGTAAGCATAAACACAGTGTGTACCATACGTTAAAAAGATGCAATTTTATTATTCCATTAAAATTTCTTAAAGGGCAGGTTAATAAATTCTTTTTAATTTGACTGAGGAGCTCAGGACATAGATTCAAACACAGAGGATCATTCTCAATACTGTGTATTAAATTTGCTATGAAGTATGCAAGTATGATACTTTTACATTTCACCACATCTCCCTTGCCTCATCAACTTAATTAATTCAGCATTGGCCTGTGAGGCTGCAGGTGACTGTGTTTACACTGCTATAGACTTAACTGTAATTATTCTGGAGGTATCTAACAAGTTAACTCTGGCTGAGCGAACATACTAACATCAAAGTAGAACAGGATAGGCCATTTGGCCATTCATGTCTGGTTTGTTTGTATTTAGAACCCCATAATCCCCCACCTACCTCTGACCTTTGAGTTCCTTGCATGACAAGAATTTATGTTAAAAATATTTAATGACCACACTGCCACCAGTGCCATATTCTGAGGCAGACTTCCAAAATCTCTCAACCTTCTGTAAGGGCATCCCCAATTTTAAAATTAATGCCTAGTTCTGGATACACCTGCAAGAGGATACTTTGTAAGACTTCCTTGTCAAGACCGTTTTGGGTTCCTGCACACTTCAATTAAGTCACACCTCACTCTTCTAAACCCCAGTGGAAACAAATCCTGTCTAACCTGTCTTCTCAATCTAGGTAGCAATCGAGCATAGCTCCTCTGACTCTTCTGCAATGATTTCTTAATTAAGGAGACTAAAACTATGCATAGAATTTGAGATGAGATCCTAACAGTGACATATATAATTCTAAACTTTTGTGACTCATGCCCTAAAGCACCCAGGTCCCTTTACACTGTGGGTTACCACAGTCTGTCTTTGTTGAAGTAATACAGGTACGCAATCCTTTGTCTGAAATTTGAAAAGCTCGAAAATCTGAACTTTTTTTCGTGGAGTGTCATTTTGGTGTGCGAACAGATGACCCAACTCCACACCCACTGAAACCACGTCACTCAGATGTGACGTGACAGTGTGGCCAAGCACTGGCAGGCGTCACTTGTGTCTCAGAGCTCATACTATTCACACGTGCGTCTGCAGTTAGGTATTTGATTTTATTTCACTGTGAAAATGTCACTTATTCTGAAATCCGGGAAATTCCAAAATCCGAGAAACAACTGGTCCCAAGGATTTTGGATAAAGGGTTGTGTATCTGTACTTGTTTTTCCCCAAACTTCCTGAAAAAATGAACTTCGTGTATTTTCATATTAAACTGCATCTGCAGATTTTTACCCAATCAATCAACTTATCTCTGTCAGTCTGCAAACTTCTTATGTCGTCTTCACAGCATAGTTTCCAAACTCTGCTTCTGCTAAACTTTATCTGCCATGCCTAATTTTCCCTATTTAAATAATTAACATAAGTTGTTTAAAAAAAAGAAGTGGCCTCTATGCAGAACCCTGCAGAATTCCATTCATCGCCCCCTGCTAATCAGACAGTGATCTATTTGGTAGGTTCATAAGATCTCGGGGCAGAATTAGGCCATTTTGCCCATTAGATTAGATTACTTACAGTGTGGAAACAGACCCTTCGGCCCAACAAGTCCACACCGCCCCGCCGAAGCGCAACCCACCCATACATTTACCCCTTACCTAACACTACGGGCAATTTAGCATGGCCAATTCACCTGACCTGCACATCTTTGGACTGTGGGAGGAAACCGGAGCACCCGGAGGAAACCCACGCAGACACGGGGAGAACGTGCAAACTCCACACAGTCAGTCGCCTGAGGCGGGAATTGAACCCGGGTCTCTGGCGCTGTAAGGCAGCAGTGCTAACCACTGTGCCACCGTGCCGCCCAAAACATTGAGTCTGCTCCGCCATTCACATAGCTGAGGTGCTCCTCACCCCCCTTTTCCTGCCTTCTCTCCATATCCCTCCAACCCATTACCAATGAAAATCTAACTCCAGCTTAAATTTGCTCACTGTCACAGCTTAGGGTAGTGAATTGCACAGATTCACAACTTTTTTGGGGAAGTAATTTCTTCTGAACTCTGTTTTAAATGTGCTATCCCTTGTCCTAAGACTGTGACCTCTCATCCTCGAGCACACTCCACATCTATTCCATCCACACCTTTTATCATTTGAATACTTTAATTTGATCTCCCCTAATTCTTCTAAATTCCTGTCAGTACAGGCCTAAACTGTTCAATCTCTCTTCATACGACAAACTCGTCATTTCTGGGATCAATCTAGTGAACCTCCTATGAACTGACTCCAATGCCATTACATCTTTCCTCAAATAAGGGGACCAGAACTGTGCACAGTACTCCAGCTGCGGTCTCACCAATGTCTTGTATAGTTGCAACAATACTTGCTTACCTTTGTATTCTCTTCCTTTATGTATAACTGCCAACATTCCATTTGCTTTCTTTATTATCTGCTGTACCTGCATGCTAGTTTTCTGTGACTCCTGAATGAGGACACTCAGCTCCCTCTGCACTGGAACACCTCGAAGTCTCTCCTCATTTAGATAGTAGGTCACCTTCCTATTTTTCCAACCAAAATGCATGACCTCACACTTATCCATATTAAACTCCATCTGCCACGTTTTGGCCCACTCTCCTAACCACTCTATATCCATTTGTAAGGTTCCTATTTTTTCATTACAATTACCGTCCTGCCTGTTTTTGTGTCATTCACAAATTTGGCTACAAAGCCTTCTATCCGCACATCCAAGCCACCAATGTAGACTGTAAATAGTTGGGGTCCAAGGATCAAACCCTGTGGCACCCCACTGGATACCTCTTGCCATCCAATAGACAATAGGTGCAGGAGTAGGTCATTCTGCCCTTCGAGCCTGCACTACCATTCAATATGATCATGGCTGATCATCCTTAATCAGTATCCAGTTCCTGCCTTATCTCCATAACCCTTGATTCCACAATCCTTGAGAGCTCTATCCAACTCTTTCTTAAATGAATCTAGAGACTGGGCCTCCACTGCCCTCTGTGGCAGAGCATTCCACACAGCCACCACTCTCTGGGTGAAGAAGTTTCTCCTCATCTCTGTCCTAAATGGTCTACCCTGTATTTTTAAGCTGTGTCCTCTGGTTCGGGACTCACACATAAGCGGAAACATGTTTCCTGCCTCCAGAGTGTCTAATCCTTTAATAATCTTATACGTATCGATCAGATCCCCTCTCAGTCTTCTAAACTCAAGGGTATACAAGCCCTGTCACTCCAGTCTTTCAGTGTAAGGTAATCCTGCCATTCCAGGAATTGACCTCGTGAACCTACGCTGCACTCCCTCAATAGCCAGAATGTCTTTCCTCAAATTTGGAGACCAGACCTGCGCACAGTACTCCAGGTGTGGTCTCACCAGGGCTCTGTACAGCTGCAGAAGAACCTCTTTGCTTCTATACTCAATCCCTCTTGTTATGAAAGCCAGCATGCTATTAGCCTTCTTCACTACCTGCTGTACCTGCATGCTTACCTTCATTGACTGGTGTACAAGAACACCCAGATCTCTCTGTACTGCCCCTTTACATAAATTGATTCCATTTAGGTAGTAATCTGCCTTCCTGTTCTTGCCACCAAAGTGGATAACCATACATTTATCCACATTAAACTGCATCTGCCATGCATCTGACCACTCACCTAACTTGTCCAGGTCACCCTGTAATCTCCTAACATCCTCATCACATTTCATCCTGCCACTCAGCTTAGTATCACCAGCAAATTTGCTAATGTTATTGCTAATACCATTTTCTATATCATTAACATATATTGTAAAAAGCTGTGGTCCCAGTACTGATCCCTGTGGTACCCCACTGGTCACTGCCTGCCATTCCAAAATTGAGCCGTTTATCACTCCTCTTTGTTTCTTATCAGCCAACCAACTTTCAATCCAAGTTAGTACTTTGTCCCCAGTACCATGCGCCCTAATTTTGCTCACTAACCTCCTATGTGGGACTTTATCAAAAGCTTTCTGAAAGTCCAGGTACACTACATCGACTGGATCTCCCTCGTCCATTTTCAGAGTTACATCCTCAAAAAATTCCAGAAGATTATTCAAGCATGATTTCCCCTTCATAAATCCATGCTGACTCTGACCTATCCTGTTACTACTATCCAGATGTGTCGTAATTTCATCCTTTATCATAGATTCCAGCATCTTTCCCACCACTGAGGTCAGACTAACTGGTCTATAATTTCCTGCTTTCTCTCTCCCACCTTTCTTAAAAAGTGGTATAACATTAGCCACCCTCCAATCCGCAGGAACTGATCCCGAATCTATCGAACTCTGGAAAATAATCACCAACGAATCCACGATTTCTAGAGCCACCTCCTTCAGTACCCTGGGATGCAGACCATCAGGCCCCGGAGACTTATCAACCTTCAGACCTAACAGTCTCTCCAACACCAAATCCTGGCAAATATAAATTCCCTTAAGTTCAGGTCCTTCAGCCACTGTTACCTCAGGGAGATCGCTTGTGTCTTCCTCAGTGAACACAGATCGAAGTACCAATTCAATTCTTCTGCCATTTCTTTGTTCCCCGTAATATATTCCCCTGTTTCTGTCTTCAAGGGCCCAAACCCTTCAAGGATGCCCTACCATCCTTTCCTTGCCTCAGTGGGACAAACCTATCCAGCACTCGCAAGTGCTCCCTAAACAATTCCTTTTTGGAATGAACTGATCCTGCAACTTCTGCATTATACACATAAATATCTGCCATTGTTCCTCCACTGTCATCCCTGCCAAGGTATTGCACCTTTGAACTTTGGCCAGCTCCTCCCTCATAGCTCCATAGTTCCCTTTATTCAACAGAAATATTGTCACTTCCGATTCTACGCTCTCCCTCTCAAATTGCAGATTGAAGCTTATTGTATTATGGTCACTACTTCCCAATGGCTCCTTCACTTCGAGGTCCCTGACCAATTCTGGTTCGTTGCACAATATCAGGTCCAGAATTGCCTTCTCCCTGGTCGGCTCCAGCACCAGCTGTGCTAAGAATCCATCTCTGAGGCACTCCACAAAGTCTCTTTCTTTAGGTCCAATACCATCCTGATTCTCCCAGTCTACCTGCATGTTGAAATCCCCCATAACAACTGTAGTAACATCTTTGAGACAGCCAATTTCAGCTCCTGATTTAACTTACATCTGACATCCAGACTACTGTTTGGGGGCCTGTAGATAACTCCCAAGAGGGTCTTTTTACCCTTAGTATTTCTCAGCTCTATCCACACTGACTCTACATCCCCTGATTCTAGGTACCCCCGCGCAAGGGACTGAATATCATCCCTTACCAATATAGCCACCCCACCCCTTCTGCCCGTCAGTCTGTCCTTACGATAGCACGTGTAGCCTTGAATATTCATTTCCCAGGCCCTGTCCACTTGAGGCCACTTCTCAGTTATCCCCACAATATCGTATCTGCCAATTTCCAAAAGAGCCTCAAGCTCATCCATCTTATTTCTAATGCTTCGTGCATTCATGTATAGTATTTTTAATTTGTTACTGCCCTCACCCTTCCCATCAACTCCTATTTCACTCAACCTTACAGCATGATCCCTTTCTGAGTTTTACTGTCTCATTGATACAGTTGTCTTTCTTGACTTCCCTTGTTCTAACTTTCCCTCCAATTTCCTTCTTAAACATCCAGTTTGTCCCCTCCCCCCCGCTACTTAGTTTAAACGTAGCTGTGTTGCAGTAGCAAACCTGCCCGCCAGTATGCTGGTCCCTAACCTATTCAGGTGCAAACCGTTTCTCTTGTAGAATTTATGCTTACCACAAAACATACCCCAGTGATCCAAGAATTTAAATCCTTGCTTCCTGCACCAGTTCCCCAGCCACACGTTCAAGTCCATTATCTCCCTGTTTCTGGCCTCACCAGCCCGAGGAACTAGAAGCAAACTGGAGATAGCCACCATCCAGAAAAATTCATTAGTGCTTTATTTTCTGCCAGCCAATTTTTCTTACGTACTAATATTATTACCCCCTACATGATAACCTCTTATTTTCTGCAATAACCTTTAATGTGGCATGTGATCAAATTCATTCAAGTACAGTACATTCACAAGGTTCCCTTTATCCATTGCATGTCTTCCTCCTCCAGAGAACTTGAGTAAATTGGCTAAACATGATTTTGCTTTCATAAAATCATGCTGACTCTTCTGATTGAATTTTCCTAACTGCATAGCTTAATGATAATGTCTAATACATGGCAGAAATCAAGCTAACTAGTCTGTGGTTTTCTGCCTCACCTCTTGAATAGAGAGATTATAATTGCTACTTTCCAGTCTGAAGCATCCTTTCTTGAATGTAGGAATTGTTTTGAAAATTAATCCCAAAGCATCTCCTATTTCATATGTCACCTTTTGTCAGATCCATGAAAGAAGTCAAACTCGACCTGGAGACTTACCAGCCCGTGGTTCCATGAGTTGGCTTGGTATCACTTTCCTCACGATTAAATTTCACTAAGTTCCTCTCTATGTTCCACCATCTGAAGTAAAGCAATTATTGTACTGTCTTTTTCTGTTGTCCATAATAAAAACAGAAGAACAGTATCTAACCATTTCATCTGCCATTTTCTTATTTGTTATTAACTCCCCATTCTCGCTGTTTGGCAGACCAACTCATTTTACATAGTCTTTTCCAATTCTTGCTATCTAGTTTTACATTTCTAGCTAGCTTCCTCTCATACCCTAATTTCTTCCTTCTGATATAAGCTTTCAGTCATCCTCTGCAGTTCTTTATGTTCTGACTAATCATCTGAACTGCCAAACTTGGTTGCAGTTGTGTACATTTTCTTTACGTTTATTTTTTCTACCATTTTTATTTAACCAATGATGTTGGATCCTCCTTTCCTTTTAGAGTAGTAATGAAACACTCTATGAACTCCTTATCCAGGCAGCTACTGCCAATTTTCTAATTTTCCAATTTCATATGTGGCATAAAGTCACCTATGATCACATTGCTATATCGGAAGCATCCAATATTTCTTGTAGATTCTTTGTCTTTGTTCTGCTTGGTGTTACGAGGCTTAAAGACCACTCCTCTTACTTTTTTCCCCCTACTGTTCCCATAGTAATTGTTATAACTATTTCTCTTTCACTTTAGATCCCAGGACCTAAGCACTGTTCAGACAATTGCTGAGTTGACCTTGGCTGACGTTGTCACCTCCACACTCTGTCCCTCTCCCACATCCTAATCTAATGCAGAGGTTCTGAATTCGATTTTACTGCTTATATTTGCAAGCTGTGCTGTGCTTCTTTGCAAACAGGTATTGGAGTGTGTCCAGTCACGTTCACAATATTCTCTGGTCTGTTAATAGGTCTCCTTTACTGTTAATAGACAACAAAAGACTCCTAGCAACATGTGTTGTCTTCTGTTAAAGCTGCACTGTCCTTAACAAGTAGACAATCATAGCATATAGTCTTTAATTGGGAGGTTAAATAAATTCATTTCAGCGAAACCAGTCTCTCTTTATGCCCTTTAGATTAGTACACGTAATAATGACTCTTCACTTTTTGTATATTTCAAAATGAACCTCTTCTGCCACCTATCTGCCCACTCCATCACATGTCAATGTCTTTTTAAGTTCTTTAATTTGATGTTTCTCTTGTGTAGAATAAGGAATTTTCAGTGTCATTTCTGAAGGAACTTTACAAATGTCTGCATGGTGTGATAGAAAATGCAAATATTCTGTCAAGTGCCTGTGAATATATGAAGATTTACTAATGTCTAGTTATGCATGTTTATTACTTTGTCTATTATACCTCCAATAATGCCTTGCATTTGTATTGAGAAGCAGGAAACATCATCAGATGATCCTACGTAACTAGAGAAAGAAGTAAAGATCTTGTTTCATTTTATCATAACTTCTGGCCCCTTCTGAAATGTACTTTCCACCCAAATACTTTTGGCACCCACTGCCATCCCAGTAATTTTTGATGGAACTAGGATATAAACTGGTATCCGGCCTCATTATTCTCTTTGCATTAGTTGCCTGGGGGTGGACAGGAACCCACCCTCACGTTTATAAAATAACTTGGAGATTTAAGGAGGGCTCCAAGTTGTGTGTGCTTCACTTCTGTATAAATGTGACTCCTTTGATATTCTTGTAGGCTAGCTCCCTGTCTAATACAGATTATTTAAGTGGAAAAGACATTTTGAAAAAACACCTATATTTTATTCACTGAATTAATAATACCTATAAGATGTAGGCCGCTCAGCCTGTCAAGTCTTCTGCCATTGAATGTGATCATGGGTAATCTGATAATCCTCAATTCTACTTCCCTGCCTTTTTCCTGTAACATTCGATTCCTTTACTAATTAAAGATCTGGTGTGTATGTCATCAAATAATATATTGCTGTTGGCTTCAAGGGGACATCTGAACTGTAGCATTAGTCTCAGTATTTCCTTGTTAAGCTCTGGTTGTATTCCATTTTCACTGACAATAGTAACCCAATGCAGTTACTTCGCTATTTTTGCAATCAAAGATCTGCAATTACCCTGGGTCTAAATTGACAGATACATGTTCTTATTAGGTTCTTATTATTTGTAGCTCTTAGTTGACTAAAGCATTTTGTTCACCTTGAAAGAATTGCCCATGTGTAGCTGTAATTATGAATAGAGTGGTGGTGGAAGAGAATCTGCCATTGAGTATTGGTACTGATTTAAATAAAAAACATAGCGTAACTGCTGAATGGAACACTTTCCTATTGCAGTCTTGGAATCGAGAAGGTGGAATATTCAAACACTTATCATTTTTTTTTGATAATGTTTAAGTAATTAGGCTTTGAGGCTGACTGTCCTTCAGCTTTAAATGCTGGTCGTCTTCAAAGGTGATGCGAGTGAAAATGCTGACCCTGACTGTTACAAAACACCAGGTTATAGCAGTATTGAAAATACAGTTCCTAAGAGTATAAGTGCATGTTAACCAGAAATGTGGAGAACAAGGGGACTGAAGCCATTCATGGCCAAATGCAGGAAGGGCTGGATATTATGCCAGCTTGGGCTGATAATGTATGTTGTCGTGAAACTCAGGCACTCCAGCTCACTCACACAATCTCACACCAGGTCAGATCCTGCAGTGTGTATTTTCGCACCTGACTCCCCAAAGCCTATTCACCATCTACAAAGTACAAGTCAAGAGTGTGATGGAATACACCCCACTTATCTGGATGACTGCAAATCCAACTACACTTCAAGAAGCTTAGCACCATCCACAGCGAAGCAGTCCACTTGATTGGTGCCACATCCACAAGAGTTCGCTTCCTATGTCACTAATGCACAGCAGCAGCATTGTGTACCACCTATAAGATGCACTTCAGTAATTCACCAAGGCCCTTTACACAGCACCTTCCAAATCCGCAACCACTAATATCTACAATGACAGGCACTAAATACATGGGAATAGCACTCTTGCAAGTTCTCCTCCAAGCCAGTCACCATCTTCATTTGGAAATATAAACCTGTTCCTTCAGTGTCACTGTCAAGATACTCTGGGTGTACCCATGCCAAATGGTTTTGCAAGTTCAAGAAGGCAATTCACCACTGTCTTCTCAAGGGTAATTAGGAATGACCAATAAATGGTGGCCCAGCCAGCACAATTCACATCTCGTGAATGTATTAAAAAAATGATGAACTCACCTGACTCTATGATAATGCTGTTAATTGTGAAGAATCACTAAAATCTGGTTAATTATGGTACAAGAATGTGCGCAGCAATGGGACCTTGCATCTGCATTCATTAGAAAAAAAGAAATATGTTTCTGGACACATAATTTAAAAGTAAAGCTTTACAGTTTTGTAACATCTTAACCAGCTATCATGTCTTGGCTGGAAATACAATCAGCCTCATTGTCCTTGAACTAGTGAGAGGAATGTTGGTCATGATTCTCAAAAACTGTTTGCTTTTCATTGACTACTAGAAAGTGCTTCTGTGGATGTTTGATGAGCACAGGATAACTAATGCAGCTTATTATAAAATTTGCAGTGCTCACACATGAATGGCCATTTGGTGTCTATGTGAGAGCTCTATTAAGCTCTATTGAAATGAACATTAGCTTCTTTGCTGTAAGAGGGGTGGAAAGAAAAACAAAATGTGCACAACTAATATCACTCTAGTATTAAATTTCCTCAGTGGGCCCTCTGAACTGATGAAATTTCTGGCTAGCTATTAAGTGGACCAAATGAAAGAACTTGGCGCACACAATCTGATTTATACTAATTGGTCAGTTTAAATAAATGTAGAAATTGTATTTGTAATGGTTCCATTAAGGGTACCATTCCTCCATGTTTAACTTATTACTATTACCTTAGGTGGGGGATAAAGGAAATGAATGAATAATTGTTTGAGAACTCTTTGTAAATCTGTATTTTTATTCTATTTGAATTTAGAATTTGATGAAACTGAGAGCACATGAATGCAATCTCCAAAATCTGGCCATGAACTGCATGTGATTAATTCAGAACCCAAGTGTGGCTAATGAATTTCTCATTGCCAATATTATTTTCTCTTTTTTATTTAGTAATGTATAAGTGTTCTCAACTAAAGTGTGTTTACATGGTGTGTGTATATTTACTTTGGCTGAAAATAGTTGTGTTAATGAATTTTTAATCATTGTGAGCACATTACTTTGCAGAATGGTGGTGGGCGTTTCAGAAAATACATTTGATATGTATTTTTGTGTTATATATACATACAAGATTTTCCATTTAACCAAAAAAAGCATTTAGCTGCAGAGGGTGGTGTGTGTATGGAATGAGCTGCCAGAGGAAATGGTGGAGACTGGTACAAATTGTAACATTTAAAAGCATCTGAATGCGTATAAGAGTTCAGAGGGATATGGTCCAAATGCTGGCAAATGGGACTAGATTAATTTTAGGAGATCTGGTGAGCGTGGTCAAGTTGGACCAAAGAGTCTGTTTCCATACTATACATCTCTAGGACGCCAAGATAGAATGTCACTCCAGGTACATATATACTGAGTCAGTGATATTTATTGAACAATAGTGCTTTAAAGTTTGATCTAATACTAATACTGTTTTTTGTTTTGGCAAGCTGAGCATTTTTCTTCTGTTCACATTTTAGATTGGCAAGAGCACAATGAAAGATCATCTGCCAGCTTCGTGTCGGACTCAAGTCAAGGTGCAACATTTATTTGAAGATGCTGGAAACAGGCGGAATAATGCAACTATGCAGTCTACTGTTGCTCGAACTTGTAAAACAGCACTCCCTTCACTTAAGGAAAAGACCCCTGATGGTACAGCATCATCTAAATCAGATGGCATTATGCCCAAGTCAAAAGCTGCCATATCACCAACCCAAGCCATGAAGATGCACATGCATCAGTTGTCTTCCTATGAGCATCAGGAAATCTTTAACTATCCTGAAATTTACTTTATGGGCTTAAATGCGAAAAAGCGACAAGGTGTAGTAGGTGGCTCAAACAACTGTGGTTATGATGATGATCAAGCGGCATACATACTTCTGCCTCATGATCATGTAGCATATAGATACGAGATACTTAAAGTTATTGGGAAGGGAAGCTTTGGGCAGGTAGCTAAAGTGTATGACCACAAATTGCGGCAGCACCTGGCACTGAAGGTAGTGCGAAATGAGAAGCGGTTCCACCGGCAGGCTGTAGAGGAGATCAGAATTCTGGAACACTTGAAAAAACAAGACAAGAACTTGCAAATGAATATCATCCACATGCTGGAAAATTTCACATTCCGCAATCACACCTGCATGACCTTTGAACTGTTGAGCATGAACCTGTATG
This sequence comes from Chiloscyllium plagiosum, assembly GCF_004010195.1. NCBI lineage: Eukaryota > Metazoa > Chordata > Chondrichthyes > Orectolobiformes > Hemiscylliidae > Chiloscyllium > Chiloscyllium plagiosum. Next base: position 16,968,206 of record NC_057735.1, read on the forward strand.
AGCTGATCAAAAGAAACAAGTTCCTGGGATTCAGCCTGCAGTTAGTACGGAAGTTTGCCCATTCCATTCTACAGTGCCTGGAAGCATTGCAAAAAAATCGAATTATTCATTGTGATTTGAAGCCAGAAAATATTTTACTGAAACAGCAAGGCCGTAGTGGCATCAAAGTGATCGATTTTGGGTCCAGCTGTTACGAGCATCAGCGCATTTTCACTTACATCCAGTCGCGATTTTATCGAGCCCCTGAGGTTATCCTCGGCTCGCGTTATGGGATGCCCATTGACATGTGGAGCTTTGGTTGCATCCTTGCTGAACTATTGACGGGATACCCTCTCTTTCCTGGGGAAGATGAAGGAGATCAATTGGCCTGTATAATGGAACTTTTAGGGTCTCCACCTCAGAAAATGTTGGATCAGTGCAAAAGAGCCAAGAACTTCTTCAACTCCAAGAATCAACCCCGTTATTGCAATATCACCACACTCCCTGATAACACAGTCATTGTGAACGGTGGCCGCTCTAGAAGAGGTAAGCTGCGAGGGCCACCAGGTAGCAGGAGCTGGATGACAGCATTGAAAGGTTGCGAAGACTCACTCTTCATCAGCTTCCTAAAGAGGTGTTTGGAATGGGAGCCAGCTAATCGCATAACACCCACCCAGGCTTTGAGACATTCATGGCTAGTTAGACGTTTATCTAAACCACCCACTGTGGAGAAGACTACACCAGTTAAATCTACACCAGATAGCAATAGTTCCTTGCCTGGAATTGTTTCCAAGTTACCCCAAAATCTTGGCACAAGCACCAAACTAAGGACCAATTTGGTGCAGATGGCTGATTCAAATGGAAATAATATACCTCTACGTACTGTGCTTCCAAAATTAGTTAGCTAAGGCTATTGTGTGCTGCAAATTAAACCGGAGAACATGTCAAATGCAAAAAAAAAGTTTCTTATATAGGTCTTTTTGCTGGTAAATGTTAAACAGGTATTTCCAAATTATGTATTTCAATTTGAAAGAAACTACCGTAATTTCCAATTTGCATTAAAGTGCATAAAATTATTCTTTATCCATCTGACCCACTCAAGACTATTGTAATTTTTAATCTGAATTAAAATATGAATACCCCTAGTTTGAAAATAATATGAAGTAAATGACTTAATATTTTTAACTACCCTGAGATGAGGTGACTGAATATAAAATATTGTGCTCAAGACTTGTCTGTGTCAAGTCTCATTTAACTTTTTTTGACCACATTTGATTTTAGTTAAAATTTTCTAAAACAAAATTGTCATTCTTCCAATACAGTTGTTAATTTATTAGTAAGGATCCTATGAGCTGCCAACACGTTTCCAGTTCCTCCCCCTCCCAAATGTACCTGCATGCTGAACTTTATTGAATGAGGCTTTGGTGGAAATTGAGAAGACTTGATGTCAGCCACTAACAATCCTGTTCATGCAGTGATTGGCCTTAAAACATCTGGTAATTAATTCCCACTCTATGCCAAATTAGCCAATTGTATTTTTATTTGCTTTTTTTTGAGTCACAAAAAAGGCCTGTGAGGTCATGAACTCAGTTATGGTTGGGTACTGCAAACCAGCTTTATTTCAGTGTGTTACACACAATACCTTGCTATCATCCTAATGCAGGATTGAACTGTCAGCTCCCCTCTACGCTATGCAATGGAAATCTATTAATCACTCTTGTCAAAGAAACCAGTGCTTTTTATTCTTCTGGGTGACAGTTTATTCCACACATTGCTTGTGAGACACATACCCTTCTGAACTCTTCAGATAGGGGCTTTCAAAATTTATATAGCTGTTAGTTGTCCTGTGTCCTCCCTGGGTCCCATCTCCCATCCTAAACTTGCAAATGTCCTTGGGTGTATAGCACCTTTGGGAAAGAAACAATTAATTGGCAAATTTGAGCAAGATTTGTGGCAGCTGAATTTCACCTAGCGTTCTCTCTTTTTGAGGAAGGCAATTTTAGGGTGACTTTGTAATGAGCTGAGTTTTATTTTGCTTTTTTTTTGTAAGCTCTAGGTGCCATCTTGGAGAAAAAAACTGCAAAAATTTGGCTGTGTAAATGTGCTATTGGGGATTAATATCAGTGGTTGAGTAAGTAGACTAACAAAGTGAGAGTGCAGATGAGGAGCATGCTTGTAGTAAATGTTTTGCATGATGCCAAATAAGCACCAAGGCTTAACCAGAATTCACTATCATTGCTCATTGAGCAGCAATTTATATTCAAAATGATGCCAGAGCAGAATGGGTTGCAGAATCTAAAATGTAGCAAAAATGTATAATTCTGCAGTACCTTGATTGCATTACGCAGGTGGCAATTTCATTGCCAGTATAGCTGTAGTATTAAGGGCAAACAGTACAACATTTTTTAAAAGTCTACACAAAGAGAAGTAATGCCAAAAAATATTTAGTATATGGTTTGCCATTATTTGAAATAATGGAAGCTAGCAACCAACAGTGCAAAAAACAATTTTTCACATCGCCACTTTTGTGTTTCTGCATGCTGATTTCTTGAGAATAATTGGATGAAACGTTTCCATACCCTGACTCTTCACCAATTGTAGACTGTAAAAGTTTGGCCTGAATTGCTTGTTCACAATGTGCAGGTTATTTTGGAGTGAAACTATTCACTTCAGGTATGATCTAAATATCCTCCCCTGCACTGGAAAGTTTTCATAAATGCTACAATAGGTCCTCCTCCAACTGATATTTCCTAACTCGACCTTGATCCCATTGGAACAATTTATAAAGGCAAGACAAAGCACACTTTAAGCAACATTCACTAAATTTTGAATATCCAAAGTGCAAATTTAGGTACTCTTGTTTGATTACTACGGTGGTTTACAGGAGTTTTTAATGTTTCCATTTGATGGGTGTTTTTAATCTTAGAATTGTACACTTTTCAGGTTTAGTTGATACAGTTTAAGAAATGTTACAATAGTAAATTTTGATAACTGGTCAAGTGAAGACCCAAACTATTTACTATTAATAAATTGAACAAACACTTCATGAAGTTTATTTCTCCTACTTTATAAAGGTATATAGATAAGGATAATCCAATGGTTTAATATTACAGAGGAACCTCGATTATCTGAACGAGATGGGCGGGCAATATTTCATTCAGATAATTGCTTATTTGGATAATCAATTTGACCTTCAACAAGGGAAGCCATACTGAGATAACTCTGTGCTCTACCGGAGAGTTTGTTTAAATCTATAATTTTGATGAATCTGCTATTTAAACAAACTAATCTTTCCATGCTGCAAATTGCAGGTTAAACTGAGAAGACTGAACCCTTACCATTACATAAATATATGAAATCCCAGCATTAAACAAGGTCTGGAACAGCTGCTGCAATCATAATTGTCAGTTTCCGCTGAACTCGGTGTCGTGGCAGAAAGACAAAGCACTGCCTCGTGCATGCGTTTACTTTCTGTGCCCTTTTTTTTCCATGAAAGGCCTGGTAAAGTGACTAGAATAAAGCACTTACTTTTGCAAAGGGCTGTGTAACTAGCCCTTATGTAAAAAATATCCAGTCGCTGATGCTTGAGGTGCTTGTGTTTCTTTGATTTTTGTCAGTGTTTTCACACGTTCTTCAGTACAGATAATTCAAATGCACTTACCTCTGATGTAAGGTTGCGGGATCTTCAGATATCCAAAATTTGGATAATTGATATTCAGATAATTAAGGTTCCTCTGTATTAAAACATCTATTGGAATAATTTCAGGTGTAATAAAATTTTGGTTACTGAAATCCTATATGCTTTATTTGCCAAAGAGAATTTTAAATGTGCAAATTATTGCCCCCATCTTCAAGTATTGCTTGAAGAAAAAAATTATCTTGCACTATATGCAGTTCATGCAACTGCTGCTTGTTTCTGCTCTTGAGAAATCAGATGGATGAACAGAGTTTGGGCTTCCTAAAATGGAATTGAAAACCTAAGTAGGCAACAATAGCTGCCATAGTATTATTTTCTCCCCCCCTCCAAAATAAAGAAAAATCCACCCCCACTTGCCTTCACTGAAGGGTTGTGACAGTTTGCAACTTCAAAATGGGATCACAGTGGTGGGAAAGTTTGGGAAGTACTGGTCTAAGTGGACCTGGAGTCTGTTTGTTGTCTTGCATGAGTTGGAGATTGAACCATTTGGTGAAGTACTGAAGCAGGTGTTTTCTTGCATGCTAATCCTTGTCACAAACTTGTTCTGTGTATGTACGATTAAACTGGTTTAAAGCAGCCACTGTGTTAGTTAACCAAAAGCACATGAAACAGTGATTTTAAGCTTTGTGTGAAACTAACAACTGTTTTTCTTGGCATTACAAAGCAATCACTGCCAGTTTTACCAGCAAAACAAAACATTGATAATTATTGTTCAATCCATTCTTAATCATAAAATATAAGTGGAAATCAATTTTTTTGTCTCAACCCTGAAGTGCTGCTATGAACTAGACTCACGCAATTTAATTATGTTCAACGTGCTGAAAATCGAAATTACACCATCTCGTCTTGCATGAACTCTGTTTCTTTTATCTATCAAATTGCAACATGCCAAACAAACCACATGAAGCACTCTGTCTCAGACATTTATGAATAACAATTCAGAAGGTACAAGAAATTTCCACAGCACATTATAAATATTTCACAATGAGATCTAATGAGTCAGTTCAATGCATAGAAAGCTGCTTATTCACCAATAAATTAAACAAAGCATGCCTATAGATATCGGCATAAATTTTCAGTTGCTGTGGAACTGGTAGTGTTTTGATGTATCCTTTTACAATATCTCAAGTTCAGAAATTCAAATCCATCGTGGGAAGATCATCTCTCAGGCTTCATGGGGTGAGCAGGAGGAACAACAATGCAACTTGCATTTTAACTGTACTTTCCTTGGCAGTAGCTGGCAGGAATCTATCACGAATTTAACTTTTCAGTCTGAAATAGTGGTGTCTAAAATGTAGCCTGTCTGGTTCACAAAACCCAACCATCTGACTTCTACTTTGTGCTTGTGTTTCACGCTCACAGGCTTGTTCTGTTTTAAGAATCTGGAAAGGGCTATTCTTAATGTTGTAACCTCATTGATGGATAATACTGAAATGGCAAGGGGGTAATTAAGAGTAGTAAAATAACTGAGCAGATCATCTGGCTATTTGTAGAATCTAACAATGGAGTTCTATAATGGGCAAGTTACCTACTCTGTTTACTACCCAAGCAGTCAGTGAAAATTGTCCCTTAAGATCCACTTATGTTACATAATAAATGCAAATTAATGAGAACATTTCCTTAAACTTGATATTGCTCCTGTCAGGCAGTATGGTGTGGAGCCAAGTGTCTTATTGAGATTAAGTTTATGGACATCCCCAATCATAAGCAAGGTTGTCCGGTAGAAGTGAGTTTACTTTTACTGTATGAAAATCTTTATTGCAATTCTGGAAAACTTGTTCCACCTTCATCAATAGTACAAATGATAAAATTATCACTATTGCAAAAGTAAATTTTGGGGCAGAAACTACTGGAATTTCAAAACAATGATTTTTATGGCAGCACTCGACAATTGGGTGAAGTAAAAACTTAGCATTTAATGTAATGAATGTTGGTCTTTAATGCCATAATTAGCTAGTCTTTTGTATGTTGTTACAAGCTAGTAGATTAGTTTTGAAACTTCTAAACTTTTGCAAGCTATTGTGAGTTGTCAGTTATATCAACCAAAATTGGCAAATGTGACCGAATACAAGGTGAGCAACTATTTTAATTACTCCAAGGAGGTCAGTACGATATGTGAGAAGCTGCTTTTCCCTGTCAACTTACTAATATTTGTGAATTCTTTCAACAGTAGTGTTTTGAGCTTAAAGATGTACTCAAAAATGATCAAACTCCCCTCTAATGTACTGTAAGTACAACCTCATTTAATGCAATGTCAGATATGCACTTTTGGATTTATTTTCTCTTTTACGTAGATACATTGACAGAAACACTGAAAATATTTTCAGACCAAACTATTCGCCTTCATTTAAACATTGCAGTGGGTTATCTGTTACAGTGACCTGCATTTATATAGCGCCAAGATGTTTTACAAGCATTACAGAACAAGAACTTGACAGCAAATTGCAAGGATGTTCTAGACAAGTTGACCAAAAACCTGGGAAGAACTTTTCTGGTACTACTAACATTCATTATTTGCCCTTGAGAAGGTGGCCTGTGTCCCCTGGTGTTTAGGAGAGTTAGAGGTGACAATTGAAACATATCAGATCCTGAGGCGACTTGACTAGGTAGATGTTGAAAGGAAGTTCCCTCTTGGGAGCATCTAGAACCAGGGGTCATCATTTAAAAATAAGGAGTTCCCTGTTTTAAGACAGTTGAGAAAACATTTTTTTCCTTTGAGCGTTAGGAGTCTTTGGAATTCCATTCTCAAGGCAGTGGATGCAGAGCCTTCAAATGTGTTTAAGGCTTGAAATAATCTTGATTCCCAAGGAGATGAAAGACTATTGGGATATGCAAGAATGTAGAGTTGAGGTTAAGAATGGAAAAGCCATACTTTTCTTGAATGATGGAGCAGGCTCAAAGGGTCAAATGGGCCATGTTTGTTTTCATTGTGAGCTATCACCTTGAACTGTTGAAGTTTGTGTGCTGTAAGTTCAGTGAAGGAAGAGCAATTATAATTCTACATATGATATGAGTGACAGGAAAGAAAATGCAAGTTACGGTATTAAAGACCATCTTAAAGGAGGCAAGAGGTGGAAAGATTCATGGAGGGAATTCCAGAGAGTAGGACCTTGGCAGTTGAGGCACAACCATGCTTGATAGAGCATGTAAATTGGAAGTATTCAAGGCAAAAATTAATTGTGCATAATGATCATGTGGGTGGTAAATGTGGAGGAGATTACAGAAATGGGGAGGTTTGAGGCTATTGATACATTTGAAAAGAAGGATGAGAATTTTAATATTGAGGCATCACTTGATGATGTCGATCAGTGAGCAGAAGGGGGATACAGGTGAGTGGTATTTGTTGTCATTAAGTGTACAGTTTGCCAAGTTCTGAAACACCAACCTGTAGAAAGCAGAACTATATAGGGACTGATATGAGTGCATTGGACGTGGCAAAGATCTGGATAAGGGTTTTGGCAGCAGAGAATTGAAGGCATGGTCCAATTTGCGTGATGTTATTCAGATGGAAATAAATGTTAAGGTGATTTTGTATGTATGTGGTTAGATGCTCATCTTGGGGTTAAATATAACACCTAAATTGTAAACAATCCCAAACATAAACAATATTCTCTTTATAAAAGTGAGTCTCCTTCTAGGGCATGAAAACCTTTGCAGCAATTATGGCATAGCTGGATGAAACTACTGGCAAACTGACAAATTTTAATACCAGGATAGAAAACAGTAACTTCTGTCTTCCCAGTGTTTTGTAGGATATTTTTGTTCTTCCTGTTCTGGAGTGCAAGTTTCCATCTATGTTTAAATCTTTGAAGGCTATATTTTCCCTATTGTCAAATAAAAAATAATTTATAAGTCTCCATTTGAAAGTCTCAAACATTCTGCGTCATCCAAAAATCAGGAGGATTTTAGTTTTTTATCTTTTTGCAAGAGGAAGTAAATTTCTGTATTAATGAAAATAACATCTCATTCTGGAATGTTAACATTGAAAAATAAGAGGGGGGAAAAAGCTTTATTTCAAGACACAAAATCGGAAGTCTGTAGTGTATGGGTTGGCCTGTCTATTGCAACAGTAGCTTGCATTTATCTATCACCTTCATTGTTGGTTAAAAGTCCTGAGGTACTTAACAGTAGTATTGTCAAATGTAATTTGACATGAATCCACATTAGGAGACATTAAGACAGACCAAAGAGGTAGGATATATTAAAGTAGAAACGCAGATGGAGTTTACAGAGGGAATTCTAGATCTTACTATCTCATTCCAAGACTTGGAAACATGGGTTCCACTGATGGAATAGTTGAAATGGCAATCAGCAATAAATATTGCTACTCTATCATTTCCATCTTCTATAATGGAATTTTCCAAGCCTTTCACAATTTTCATGCAGAAATTCAGCATGCACTGCATGGAGTGCAGCCAATCTTTCTTGCACACATGTAAAATATTGTGACTGGTTTTGAACTGATTGCTTATAGAAATCTCCTACTATATTGAGATAATTGGGAGATTTTTAAATAGGCTGATTGATAACATTGACAGATTTGCTCTTTAAGCTTATTTTAACTTGAGTACATTTGGTCTTAAATCTAAGATGATCTACTACTCTTAATAACCACACTTTGATTACACTGCAATAATTGTTATAAAGATACTGAAGCTTTATAACTTTATATTTTTTTAAAATCTACCAACGTTGAAAGTAAAGTAACTTTAAACTGTGAGTAATTTTAATTGTGGTAGAATTTTTAAAAGAAGCTTTATGAAAAACAATCATGCAAAATGCATTATGAATTGCTTTTAAAAGGTGGAGGGAAATTTCCTACTGTGTTGTCAGTTATTGCAGTGTTGAGCTATTCTAAATGTCTGAAAAACATAAACAAAATATTTCCTTATTAACAAAAAGAATGAATATTTATTAAATAGTACAGATTTTGAGTAACTCGTTTGTCGATAAGAATATAAATTTTAAGACTATTGAGTTGTCAGTTTCCCAGAATTCAGTACTATGTGTATTTAAATACCTAGCATAGTGTGTATTCATACACATGACTTAAACAGCTATTTAATGCTGATGTAGTGCCTCTTAAACTACCTCTGGTAGATACCTCTGAGGACATGTACAGGAAGCAGTGTATGGATTAACTGAAAACTTACAGAAAGCAAAATGTACGCTGTGATTATAAAGGCACTGTCTCCAGCTTCTTGCAGTGTGCCTTTAGATAGACTTTGGATACTGTGACCAAGCCACACATTGCTGAAATATTGAAGGGATTCTAATGAGTCCTTGAATGTAGTGGTGTAACAGTCATTGATCTGTAAAGTTTTGCTATTTGCATTTTATTATTGAAATGAATTACATTATAAAAAATAAAGTCCTGAAAGTGGTCTTAATATAAATTGTTTTTTATTGGATTCTTGTATTTTATATCACCTGAAGTTCAGTCACAGAATGAAACTAAATTAGCGGCAATACAGTATTCTGCCCAAGTTCCAAGACCTACTGCAGAATCCTGAAACCACTGATAGTAGTTAAGCCATTCATTTAAATGGGAGATTTACCTCCCCTCTAGTCCCCTGGACCGTGGTTCTGGAAGGTTCCCTGTAATATGTTCGGGCCACAGTTAACCGCGGGTAAGGAAACTGGACCCGTAGATGTTTTGCTCAGTGAAAATTAAGTGATATATGTGCAATTTTATTGATCTACTGTAATAAAATAGTTTCTGTATACCTTGGTATTGGAAACGATGTGCAAAAAATTTGTACATAGTTTACCATGTTAATTTAAAAATTCTGTGCTTAACAAGTTATCATTTGCATCATTTCTGAAATAAACTTTTGATGATATTCAGTAACATCCTCTAAACTCACTTTTGACCGGTACTTAACTGGACCAATTGCAATTACTGTACCTGGAGACAACCAGGTCGATACTAGAAACTCTGCAGTAAGTAACTGAACATCCTAACTGCCCAAAGCTTTCCATCGTATGAAGTTTGACATCATCTAGGGAAAAAAAGCCTGCTTCCCTGGCACCTCACATACCACCTTAAACATTCACCCCTGCCATCACTACAGATATTATCATCTGCAGATGCATTGCAGCAACTTGTCCAGGCTTTTTAAAGAATACTTTCCAAGATTTTCTTCCACATTACATTCCTCCACCGGGAAAATCAAGGGCAACAGGTTCAATCTACAAAACAGCCTAACTTGGAAATATATTGTTGTGTATTCACTGTGGACTACTTAAATGCATTGTGTCTATACAATACTGAGAACAGACTTTCAAAAATGTGTTCACTATAGCCTTGAGGAGGTTTACAAATTAACAGTATTGCCCACATCTTTTAAATGAACAACTGAAAACAAAACCCTTTTATTACCTGACCTAATGTTTGTGGCCTGGTGTCAAATTTTATAATGTTTCTCTGAAGGACTTCGAGACCTGATATATAAACATTTTTGTTGTTGTTAGAGAGCTATGGTTATAATCTTTAATAGTTTCCCATTGGAAGATGCTCTGAGAGATACATTAAAAGGAAGCAAGTATTTCCATTATCTTGCAAAAGTAACGTCCCTCTCTCTCTCCCACATATTTCTTTCTTAAAACATCTCTTGTCTCTACGCCAGCGGGCTGGATAAATAAGACAATCCATAGCGTGATTACCAGGACTGTTTTCCACCAAAGATCTGGAGCTCAATTAGTAGTGATTCAGACCATGTAGGAGTTTTGCTCCTAACAATGGAACATGCTGATCACTTGTATCATTCTCTATTTATTAGCTAAAACCTTGATTAACCACGGTTCATTTGACATGTCAATATTAACTGTGAATCAGAGGCAGAGAGAAAATGCAAGGAGAGGAAATCCTGAGCCAGCATCTTGATTAAAACATAGTTGCCTATGGTATCCTGTGCTATTTGCAGCAGAACCTTTTGGGCACACATTGGTCTGAACAAATCTTATTAAATGATCCTGAGGTGACATGACTGCTGATTCCAGTAGAATGTTTCCCCTAGAGGGAGAGACCAGAACAAAAGAAGACCGTTTAAGAATAAAATATCTTGCTTTTAAAATGCAGATGAGAAATATTTGCACTTAGTGAGTTGTTAGTTTGTGAAGTTCGCTCAGAAAACAGTGGAGAATGGATCATTGAATTTATTCAAGGCTGTGTGAGATATGTTTATGACAGACAAGAGAGTCAACGGTTATTGGGGCAGGCAAGAAAGTGGAGTTGACAACCTATCCAGATCAACCATGATGGTTTCAAAGGGCTGAATGGCCTTCTGCTCTGATAGTCACTTATAAACCCACTGGAACCTACTACTCCAGATGATAAAATCTCAGCTTTTTTTTAGAAAGGCAAACAAGAAAATGTGACTGGTTTTAATGGATGTGGTCTTGCTGAAAGATTGCACGTGAAACAAAAAACAGATCGGGATCAAGGAGCTGATCGTGTGGGCATAGCCTGTTATAGCAGATAGAGAATAAGAGAGCTGATGCTCGGTGAACTTAGTATTTATTGGAATCTAAGAGGATGTCCTTGGCTTTGTTGAAGTGCTGAAGGAAATTGTAGCTTATGCAGGTTGTGAAGTTCTCGTACCTAATGGGTCATTACTGTCACACGAATGCTACTACAAATCTATACTGCAATTTGTGCACAAAATTTATCCAATAAAGAGTTGGAAGCTAAAGATGCAAATCTGTGGGCAACACTATATGCAACTAAGAGTGTGGCAAAATGAACATTTGGCCACAATGTATTTTCTGTGGTTTGAGAAACAACAGCAGAGACAGGCTATTTTAGTGGATTCTGAAGGAGAGGTATTTGTAGAAATTGGAGTGGCCAATAGTTTCAGAAACAGCTGAAATGAAACTGTGATCAATATCATCTGAACCATGGAGGGCAGCAGGTCCAGGAGAACATTACCATTACAAATTCATTTCCAATCTACAAAACAACTTAACTTGGAAATATATTGTTGTATGTTCCCTGTGGGCAAAATTGTGGCTGTGTGAGATATGTTTATGACAGACAAGAGAGCCAACGGTTATTGGGGCAGGCAAGAAATTGGAGTTGTCAACCTATCCAGATCAACCATGATGGTTTCAAAGGGCTGAATGGCCTACTGCTCTGATAGTCACTTATAAACCCACTGGAACTTACTACTCAGATAAAATCTCAGCATTTTTTTTTGAAAAGCAAAAATGCATTGGGTGTTTCTAATAAGATACTGACAACAGAGCTTCAAGAATGTGCTCACTGTAGCCTTGAGAATTATGTACGGAAATCATGTAGGAACGGTGGCATTTCTCAGAGCACTCAACAGGATTGTCAATATTGATGGAGAAATGTACTGACATTGTCACAAATGCCTTCTTGCCTTAATATCAGTTTTAAGGCTTAAGATCGTAACTTATTGCTCCCACTTTCTATTCAGGAGATGCTGGTGCTGTTGACTAGATTGTTTGCTATTTCTGTGGTGCAAACCCTGTGCTTGAACACAGTGCTGGCAAGGAAGTTTGCCTTTCCAGGCTCCTGGATGACTGATAGCTGCGGATTGTCTGTTTTGTCTGTCTCAGTTGATATAAATGTGAATATTAGAAGATTAAGATTAATTTTAAATTATAATTTTTAAACGTAGGATTAAGAATGGGTACACTGAAGGACTAGCAAACAGTCTTAGGGTAATCCAGTTCAAAGAGAAGGCTCATGTTATTTTTGTGAAGCCTTTATGTGAGCTAATAAAAGTTAAACATGGGAACTTCATTCGTTATCAGTTGAGGAGGCGGTCTGTCCAGCATTATAGGAGAATAGTTTGAAGGTCACTGCTAAATAAGAGAAAGATTTAAAATTTCCATATACTTTTCAAATCACAGGCAACGTTAAAAGTTTAAAATAATTGGCTTGCACGCCTATTTGAAAACAGACCCTATATGTCCTGTTACTGTGAAGCTGCATTGGAAGGGGAAGATTCTTTTATTTCAATATTTCTTTGCTGTTTTGTAGTCTATGGGACCATCAGCCTGGGAACAGACTATGAGAGGGTGTCTGTCTGAATCAAGCCAGTAGCAAAATGTACTTCTGTGGGACACTGAAAAGGAATTGTGTGTGGGACTCATGCTCAGGATGAAAATCCATAGTTCACATGGAATTATAGATTGCCAGATCTTCCTTAAAGCTAGTGGAAGAGATTCAGAGTGGAATCCTTGCGGAGACAGAAAGAATTCGGGGAAGTCTAAACACCTGACTGGGAAACTAAGGAAAATTAGAGTGAAGTTCTTGGAGCTCATGATGTAAATTTGTTTCTCATAAAGAGAACTGAATGGCCTCGCACAAAACTATAAACAGGGATTCTTGCTTGAAATTAAAAGTAGAATGGGGCATATTCTATACAGGATGATGGTTTAAAGTATGTGCCTACAGGACACACTGTTGGGTTGGCAATGGTTGTCTTGGTTTGATATTCACTACAGTACAGGTTTTTATTTAAAACATAGAACCTTGCTGTGTGATTCTTTTAGTTAATAACTGGTAATTAAAATTTATTTTTACAACATAGCAATCTTTAGCAAGACCCTAACACCATTCCTGACAGCCTCTGGTATTCATAGATTCATAGTCAGTTATTGTGCAGTTTTGCCTCATTCTTGAGTTATAAAGTTGTTGGATCAAGCCCCATTCTGGCAACATTGGCACAAAATCTCAGTGTAATACTAAGCTGTCACTTGCAGGTCGGCGAAAAGATCAGGTAGCACAATTCAAAGAAAAGCAGGTGAGTTTTTCCAAATGGTCTGACCAATGTTATCCTTCAGAAACTACTTAAAATATGTTATCTTGCTATTTATTTCAGTTTGAGAGATTTACTTTGTTCCATATTTTCTATAATAGAGCTTTATCAGACCATAAGATATAGAAACAAAATTAGGCCATTTGATCTATTGAGTCTACTCCACCATTTGATCATGGCTAATACGTTTCTCAACCCTATTCTCCTGCCTTCACCCATAACCCTTGATCCCCTTACTAATCAACAACCTAACTATTTCTGTCTTAAATACACTGAGTAACTTGAGCTCCACAGCCATATGGGGCATGAGTTCCACACATTCACCACTGTCTGGCTGACTAAATTCATCCTCCTCTTAGTTCTAAAGGGTCATGCCTTATTCTGAGTCTTTCCTACTGAAGGAAATATCTTCTCCGCATCCATTCTATCCAGACTTCTCATATTATGTAAGTTTCAATGAGATCTCCCTTTTCCTTCTAAACTCCCAAGTACAGACCAAAAGTCCTTCACCGTTCCCTTCATCCGCAGGATCATTATTGTAAACCTCCTCTGGACTCCCTCTAATGACAGTACATCCTTCCATAGGTATGGAGCCTAAAGCAGCTTACAACATTCTAAACATAGTCTGACCAGAGCTTGATACATCCTTGCTCTTGTATTCTAGCCCTCTTGAAATGAATGCTAACATTGCATTTGCCTTCCTAACTGTCAACTGAACCTACATGTTAACCTTAAGAGAATCCCGAATGAGGACGCCTGAGCCTCTTTGTGGTTCAGATTTCCGAGGCTTTACCCCATTTAGAAAAACGTCTATGCCTCTGTTATTCCTATCAAAGTTCATAACTTCACCCTTTCCTAGATTGATTCCACCTGCCAATTCTTTATCCACTCACTGAGCCTATCCAAGTCCCTCTGGAGCCTTCACCCCCTACTCAACAGTGCCTGCCCTTCTTTGTCCCATCTGCAAACTTAACAACTGTGCCCAATTCCTTTGTCCAGATTGTTAATGTATAACATGAATAGTGTGGTCCCAACACTGACCCCTTAATAACTCCTTTAGTCACCAGCTTTTTTAGCCATCCTAAAAAAGACCCCTTCATCCCACTCACTGCCTTCTGCCTGTCAGCCAATCCTCTATCTATGTCTGATACCCCCCCCAACACCATGGGCTCTTATTTAGCAACCTGCTGTGCAGCACCTTCTGGAAATCCGAATTGATCATGTCCACTGGCTACCTTTGATCCAACTTGCTCGGTATCTTCTCATTCCAACAGACTTGTCAGGCATGACCTCCCCTTGATGAAGCTATGTTGACTCAGCCCTATATTCCCATGCACTTTCAAGTACTCTGCAATTTCATCCTTAATAATTGATACCCCTCACTTCTTACACGGAAATGTTTCATTAGCCATTTTCCAGTCTTTTAGGATCCTCCCTGACTCCAGTGATTCCTGAAAGGTCATCACCAATGCCTCCACAATTTCCTCAGCTATCTCTTTCAGAACTCTGGGTTGTAGTCCACCTAGTCTGGGTGATTTATCCACCTTCAGGCCTTACAGCTTCCCCAGCAGTTTCTCCTTAATGAAGGCGACTACACTCTGCTCTGCCCCTGACTCTTGAAGTTCTGGTATGTTTCTGGTGTTTTCCACTGTGAAGACAGATGTAAGGTACCTATTTAGTTCCTCCTGCCATTTCTTTGTTTCCCATTACCACTTCTCCAGCCTCATTTTCTAGCAGTCCAATGTTCTTGCCTCTTTCTTATTGTTGCATATCAATAAAAACTCCTGCAACCGTATTTTATATTACCAGCTATTGTACCCTCATATTTCATCTTCTCCCTCCTTTTTTTTTATTGGTCTGTGCTGGTTTTTAAAGGTTTCCCAATACTTTGGCTTCCCAATAATCTTCACCATATTGTATGCTTTTGCTTTTATACTGTCCCTGATTTCCCTTGTCAACCATGGTTGCGTTGTCCTCCTCTGAGTATGTTTCTTCCCCCTTTGGGATGAATTTCTGCTGTGCCTGTCAAATTCCCCCCTGAAATTCTGATGTTGCTACTCCACTATCTTCCTTGTTAGGCTCCTCTTCCAATCAAAACAAAAACTCGCAGGTCTGGCAACATCTATGGAGAGAAAGCAGAGTCAACACTTTGGATCCAGTGACCCTTCTTCAGAACATTGATGCTGCCTGATCTGCTGAGCTTTTCCAGCAATTTCTATTTTGTTTCAGATTTCCAGCACCTGCAATTCTTTGTCTCTTTCCCCCTTCCAATCAACTCTGGCCAGCTCCTCCCTCATGTCTTACCTTTTCTTAACTGTAGTATCATTACATCTGCTTCAATCTTCTACCTCTCAAACTGCAAGGTGATTTCTGTCATATTAAATGTAATTAAATTATAATATTTTCTAATCCTAATGGATTTACATTTGAAACAATAAACTAACTCTTGTGCTCACAGATGCTGACTGATCTGCTGACTGTTTCCAGTTTTTTTTTTATTTCTCTTAGTCCATCTGCTCTTTTTCTCAGTGGCTGCAGTATGTAAGTTCAAAAAGACTGTGTGCTCACATTTCTCTTAAAGCACTTCATGTGCATGGAACTTGGCTCCAAATCTTTCCTGTGGAAAAAATGGCCAAAAATCTAAATGAGATACCAACAACATCCTGAAATGCTTCTTAGATATTCTAGATTAGCGATATCTGGAGAAGTGATCAAAGTCACTGAAGTTAACTTCAGTGAGATTTATGAGGTTGAGGGGGAAGTAGAAATGTGTAACAGGTTTAGAAAGGGAGCTCATTGATCCATAGATTGGAATGATATACTGGCATTGGAAGCAGTCCAGAGAAGCTTCACTGGACTGGTCCTGGATATGAAGAGACTGTTTATGAGGAGGGGTCAAGTAGGTCAGGACTGTATTCATATGGAGTTTAGAAGAATGTTAGCAAGTACCTATTGAAACATGCAAGATTCTTAGGGGACCTGACAGGGTAGATGAGGAAAAGCTGTTTCACATTGTGGAAAAGTCTAGGACCAGAAGGTATAATCTAGTTTAAGAGGTTGTGCTTTTAAGATAGGGGTGAGGAGAAATTCAAGAGGGTATGGAATTCTTTACTGCAGATGTCTGTTGAGGTTGGGTCATTAAGAATATTCAAGGCTGAGATGGGCAGAGTTTTAATCGGTGAGGGTATCAAGGGTTTTGGGGAAAAGGCAGGATCATCTGAACAGCCATGATCTCATTGAATGATGGAGTAGATTCAATGGGTTGAATGGCCCCGCTCTGCCTCTACATTTTATGGTCCAAGATTGCCCAGGTTAGTCCTTTCCACAAAACAGGGTAAATTTAATCTGGCCAATTATCACCTATTAATTGTGATCACATGATTGAAGGAATCATCACTACAATCAAATCACAATTATTCACCAACAGCTTACTTGCCAGAACTTAGTTCAGATTTTACCAGATCTAATTCCAAACCTTGTCAGAGTTTTGATACAGATAAGTGTCACTGGATCTCAAGACATAATTTGACAATAATGTGCCATACCTAGCAAGCCTCAAGTCATTGGAGTTAAATGGAAAGTCCTCCAGTCACTGAAGTCATAACTGATTCAAAGCAAGATGATTGTTAGAGACTAGTCATAGCCCAAGGACATGGATACAGGGGTAATTCAAGGCAGTGTGTTAAGCTCAATCACCTTCAGTTGCTTCATCTATGACTTTCCCTTCGTTAAATGGTCAGGAGTGGAACAGGTGACATATGGTTTCACAGATTATGCACTTAAGAAAAAGAAAACTGTTGTTCTATCCAAATTGTTACATGTCAAAAGACTGTAACCTGCAACTTGCCAATAAGCATATACAAGGGTATTGAGCTGTTTGGGATCAATTTCAATTTACTAATATTGCATTGGTTAAAAGTTTATTTCATAATTTACTTCTGTGCATAATTTCACTTGTGCATAAATATGAATAATAGGATAACCTGGATAACATAGACGAGCAGTGTGCTAGCAGTCTGTTGTCCAAGATATTAAGAGATATAGTAGGTATCCCATCCAGTAGATAATATATCCTGATTGAGAACTAAATTATCAGATTGTTTCTACACTGGCCTATCTATTAGCAGCGATTTAAAATCAAGATTCTCAATCATGGATCTAGTCTGTTTATGCAAAATGATGTCTCACATTTACATAAGTTAAAGACATTAACAAAAAGACTGAACTATTCTAGTTATAAATCTAAGAAACTTACTTTAAAAAAAGTCTCAAATATGTATTATTTAATTTCTTTGACATTTAATTGAAATGAAAATCTGACAGTCTTTTTGAAAGTGCCCAAGAATCTATCCAAAACTAGCATTTTGTACTGTAAACTGCACTTGAATTTGTGCATTTCTGCCTTTGTATGTCACCAAGGGCTGTAGCCTTCCCATCTGCTCTGAAATGGTGTGAAAATACAAAGGCATGGTCTTTGACACACATTAAGATTTGGAGAGAAAAAAGACTAAAATCCAATTTTGTTGCCTTTTTTGCCATTATAAAGATTTGACTCCTCCATAAGTGGTTCTTTACACAAATAAACCATTTTCAAATAATCTTTGAAATGTATTTATGATATTCATGCATGACAAATGTGCTGTCTTTAATTTTTCTTTTAACACCTTATATTCTACTAAAGAGCCTTTCAGTGAAAGAAGTGTTTATGCCAAGAATGAAAAGAATGAGTAATTGGGTACTGGAGCCAAAAAAAAAACAGCTTGGCTAGAAAATGGTTGTGGGCTGCTGCTTAACAAAGCTGCTACTTTGGATCAACAAAAGCTTCACAACTCTTAGCATATGCATGAAAGAGTTTATTCAACATCCAACTTTAGTGCGTTCCATTCCTGGAGAATGGCTTAGGTGCATTAATTCTGGTTTCCGTGGGGATGGTTAGTACTCTAGTGTCATAATTCTGGGCAAAATGAAGGTCGTATCAGATCATTACAAATTGCTTTTCTTTTGTCTAAGATATATTTTCCAAATTGCATTCAGATAAATTTGTAAACTATTTAAAACTTGCAACTATTGAGGACTGATGTGAAAGCAGAATTGCACCAGACATTCCAGTTATTTATTGCAAGCTCCTTTACAATGTTTGGGTAGGAGAGAAGACCGAAGATAATATATGGATGGTGTGGAAACAAAAATTTGTAATTTCATTTAACAATTCTAAAGATATTAAGTGTTTAGTCCCATTCTCATTTCCATATTTCGGTAAACTAATCCACCTGGTTAACGGGTTCTGGCTTGCAAATCCATTAAGGCATCCGGAAGTTATAAAAGATGCTATATAAGTCCAAACTCTTTTTAAGGCTAATTCTCAATAAGAAACAACACTAATAAGTTAACAGTGTGTTGCAAAGTATATAGACAATAGACAATAGGTGCAGGAGTAGGCCATTCAGCCCTTCGAGCCTGCACCGCCATTCAATATAATCATGGCTGATCATTCCTAATCAGTATCCTGTTCCTGCCTTATCTCCATAACCCTTGATTCCACTATCTTTGAGAGCTCTATCCAACTCCTTCTTAAATGAATCCAGAGAGTGGGCCTCCACTGCCCTCTGGGGCAGAGCATTCCACACAGCCACCACCGTGGGCGGCACGGTGGCAGGTGGGCGGCACGGTGGCACAGTGGTTAGCACTGCTGCCTCACAGCGCCAGAGACCCGGGTTCAATTCCCGCCTCAGACCACTGACTGTGTGGAGTTTGCACATTCTCCCCGTGTCTGCGTGGGTTTCCTCCGGGTGCTCCGGTTTCCTCCCA
>NC_057735.1:16988599-17007291 GCF_004010195.1 Chiloscyllium plagiosum
ATGGGTGGGTTGCGCTTCGGCGGGTCGGTGTGGACTTGTTGGGCCTGTTTCCACACTGTAATCTAATCTAATCTAATTTCATCCTTTATAATAGACTCCAGCATCTTTCCCACCACTGAGGTCAGACTAACTGGTCTATAATTACCTTGCTTTCTCTGCCCACCTTTCTTAAAAAGTGGTATAACATTAGCCACCCTCCAATCCTCAGGAACCGACCCCGAATCTATTGAACTCTGGGAAAGAGATAGGTGGGAAAGAGATAAATGGATGTAGAATGAAAGGTTTCCTAAGCGCTTGCATTAATTACTTCAATTAAGGATATTCCTCTGACTTATTTGTTATTGGAACAAAAAGTAAAATAATATTGTTGCCAGTTTTTTTGCTGAAGCAAATCAATTCAGATTTTACTGTCATTTCCCCTCATCATTTCTGTTCCCTTGACTTAAATATTGGTCTCAAGAATTCAATTAATTTTAAAAAGATTAGGAAAATCCAATTAAAGGGAAAGATTCATTGCTTGACATGGTGTGAGTAAGATTTTGTCTCAGCTTTGCTGATCCTAATTGACAGTTCATTATTACACACTAGTATTTGGATTTAACTGCAGACATATGGGAATTTGTACGCCTGCTCAAGCACACATCCATGCGTAAAAATGTCAGTATTGGGTTTTGTCACCATATTGTGGCTGGTTTTACCAATATACTTCCGCTGTTTATCCTCATTTCCTCCTCTCCAAAATATATACGTTTTCAATAGATTGTTGTTCCACAATCACCATCAGTTTTCTGATGCCTCTCCCATCGGGGCCACTCTTCCATGGATGACCCCAGATGGTGATGTTGGGACAGGTTGCCCAATTTCTTGCACATGTAACACAAATACTAAAACAAATGCACAATTGGAAAATCCCTTGTGCAATCTAATCAATTTCAGAACTAGTCGCCATCACCAGGCCCACAGCAATCAAGGCAACTCAGACATTTGACAAAATTCAACCTCCTAAGATGCAGGTAGTGATGCAGTTCCATTCCTTGCATGGACTGCGTCCTCAATGAAGTCATTAAATGATGCAGTCTATATATACTGTGCCTATAATGTAAGAGTGGTGCATTTGTTTGTAATTTTAATCCAATTTTGATGCAATATTCCTGCTTTTAATATTCTCCTGCATCATCTCCTATTACCTGATGAATTGTTTGACTATTTGTCTTACTATTGTAATACTATTTAATTTTTAAATATTATTAGGGGCAGCACAGTGGCTCAGTGGTTAGCACTGCTGCCTCACAGTACCAGGGTCCCAGGTTCAATTCCAGCCTTGGGTGACTGTCTGTGTGGAGTTTGCATATTCTCCTTGTCTGTGTGGGTTTCCTCTGGGTGCTCCTGTTTCCTCCCACATTTCAAAGACGTGCAGGTTTAGGTGAATTGGCCATGCTAAATGTTTAGTCAGAGGGATAGTACCCTTTTATTGTGTGGCGGTGAGGGACCAATGAAATATTTGGACAATGTTTAAATACATTGTTTATCCTTTATGCCAATTCAATTCACTTTCAGAAGATTTGGGGTCATTCAGGTGGACTCAAGGACACTCATACTGGTTCTTGGGTTGTTTCAAGAATTCCACCTAGCACAATTGCAGGATCAGAAGTCACTCAATCTCCACTCCATCACCGCAAATCTTTGCTGTGGCTGTAAATGGAGCTAAGACCCTGGACCAAACTTATACATTGGTGCTGTTTGGAATTTGTTGGACATTTGATGAAAATATCAAAAGGAGCAATTAAAGAACATAATGGTTAAATCTTGTAGAGGCTTGAATGACGTGGGCTGTAATGAGAAGTGTGGCAGAATCATGTGAGAATTCCAGTGAGGCCAATCTCACTGTTGGGAACAACTGGCTGCATCTTTTACTACGTTCTGTGTGCTGAGGTAAGGTTCTTGTTCGGAAGCTGTGAGTAACTTGTTAGTGGGATTTATTGCCTGTTAACAATCTTATTCGCTTAAGGTCTCACCTCAGTCTATGCAGCTTCCTATCCTAAGAGGGCACAGTGGCTCAGTGGTTAGCACCGTAATCTCACACCGCCAGGGACCTGGGTTAAATTCCAGCCTCAGGTGACTGAGTGGAATTTGCACATTCTCCCTGTGTTGTGTGAGTTTCCTGCAGGTGCTCCGGTTTCCTCTCACAATCCAAAGATGTGCAACTTCCTATCCTCCAGTAGAATAAACTAGTTTTCCACAGAATTAGCTAGACAATCACACACTACAGGAAGCTGCATTCCTACATCTCATGGGCCTTGCACAAACCTGCTTGCTGTTCCATCTCCTGCAAAGTCTGTGGTTGTTGACACCACAGGGTCCTCTCCTGTCTGGGGATGAGCTTAGCCTCTGACAGTCATTCACTCATTTAGGTAATAGGAAGTGATGCCACACCAGCCTAGGGGAATTCTTCCTTGGCCACACAGTGGAGGTGCTCACCAGCTGGTGCACCCACCTTTACTACGTCTGACATTCCCAATAATATTTCAGTGACCGAGCTGGCAGGAGACCTCTGAACTCTATTCCTTAGAGGCTGAGGAGGTGCCTTCTGGCAGAGCAACTCAATCCTCTGCAGAGACAATGAAAATCTCTTTGGTGGCTGCAAGACACAAGGGAGAAAAGACACTGCAGCCATTGATTAGAATGACAATGGGGTTAATGTGAAAATTACAGGGGAATACAGAATGGTACTTACTCAGTTGCTTGGATGTGGATGGCTCAGTATTCTTGCAAGGGCGGTCTCATTCTTCTCCTGTGAGGACCAGGATTCTCTCTTCATAACGGGTGAAGAGTCCGCTGTCAGGCACCCTTCCACCCATTCTGGTTTCTTCTGTTGTCAAGTGCTGTTTTCTCCTGGAATAAAAGAAAAGGTGGGTTGATTGAGATGAAAGTGGGTAGCACAGTGCTGGTACAGGTGGTTGAAAGGTGGTGAAGTGTCCCAGGAGAGTGAGCAAGCATTGCAGAGACAATGTGGTGGTATTAGTGGTGTGGGAGACTGGGGGCATTGCGAGCTAAAAAGCATATGATAGTGACAGTGACAGACACAGAGCAAGAGCCTTGGTAAGTGGTGGGGTCCAGTGGCAGATACTATAAGTGTGAAGTGATACTGTCAGAAAGCTGTGGCACTCTTGTGGAGTGGAAAATGACTCAGTGGGTTGGCACTACTGCCTCACAACATAGCCAGTCCACCTAACCTGCACATCTTTGGATGTACAGCAGCCTTTCAAAGATGGGCTCGGCATCAGGGAAGGTGGCCTTTCAGGGAATATCCAGTGAGTGGCTGGTTCTGCCAGGAACTGTGGGTAGAATGGGGCTGGAATTGGGTGAGATGGGTAAAGTAGGTAGTGCATGAGACAAAAACAGAAATTGCTGGAGAATCTCAGCAAATCTCACAGCATCTGTGGAGAAATTCTAGTGCAACACGAAGGAATTGGGCATACTGTTTGCTGGACATGGTGTTAAATTGAGGTTCGTGTTTGTTCAGGTGAACAAAAGATTCTATGACATTTTTGAAGACAATCACAGCAAGTTGGCCAATGTTTATCCCTCAACCAAATCTAAAGCAAATGATCTGGTCGTTTATGACATTCCCATTTCGGAGGCTGGGTGCTGAAATTGGCTGCTGTATTTTCTTCATCACAACAAAGGCTGCAAAGCTCGTTGACTTATCCTCAGGTAGTAAAAGGCACTATATAAATGCAAGATCTTCCATGTCTTAATTTATGGCAATTTATTTCTTGATCAAAACACTTCTTTCTTAACATCCTTTCATTAACACAATGGCCTTCTGAAGATTTGATTGTTACTCTCAGCTGCATAAGACAGCATGAAAGATAAGGTACAAATCCTCTTGAGTTCACTGTGTAAACATGCTGTACTTTTACCCTCTTCAGATTTATTTATAATTCATCTTATAAACAGATGGCACAGAGTGCACTCAGGATCCTATATCTACACCAGTTAATTTTTACCGCGAACTCATAGTAATATATAATGTGGAAGATGTTTCCCTCAGGGATCGTACTAAATCAAGGGTGAAAGATTTGGCTGGTAATGCTCAAATAATCCTCTGAGAGTAGAATTACATGAAGCAGAGAAGCTCTCATCCCTGAACGACATTCCTGTTTAATGTGGTATCTCAAGAGATCTGGGTTGATACAGTTACAACCCATTTTAGCAAAACCAAACTAAGATGTATTTAGCATTTAATTCCAACTTTAAAAATAATCATTTGCTGAATATGAAATGGTTTCAAATGAATGCATTAAAAGTAAAGAGAAAAATGAATGATGAACATTGAAGTGTAATAACAATGTTACTTTGCTTGACTTCATTGCTGGATATTTTTTTCACTACTCAGGCTAGCTAGTTCCCAAACAGCCAAAATATTTCAGGAGCTTGTACTTTCGTTTTTAGTGGGGATAAATTTTGAGGCATGAACTAAAGGTTTGTCAGCACTTTTCTCAGATTGAGGTTGATGACTGAATTAGAAGTGTTGGTGATGCTGTCCTTTCTCTAGAGACTAATTGCATTTTTTTACTAATATTTTTTACTGAATAGTTTTTACAATCAATAACTTGTAAGGAATTGAAGCATTTCACCTGATTATCCCATCCTTTCATCTTTCTAAGTCCTATGAGGTGTCATAAAACTGCAGGAATCATGGAAACTTGCCATTGCAAAACTTGGCCTGTTAACCAGACTGATGCAGAGCAGGTATGTGGATGATGCTAACAATTCTGATCTTAACCAGATGGACAATAATGTTTGATAGCTGTGAATGACTGTGCAAACTGGCAGATGATAAATAGCCAAAAGTGTCAACTCAGTGGGTTAGTCTGCTCCTGCAACTTGGCCCAGGTGACAGACCTTATCCTTATCCTGTGATAAAATGTGTCAAATCATTTAAGGTATCAGATTGCCTAATGGAAGCAGGTGTCTTGCTGGCTCAATTGCATTTGGTCTGTTCTTAATCAAGGATAAGGACATCTTTTCCTCCTTTTATTCACTCTTCCCAATGCCTAGCTCCATATTAAAACAGCAACTTGCCTTTTTGTATGCCCCTTTGATATAACAGAATGTCCCAAGGACCTTCACCTGCATTATAAAGAGAAAACAATTTCAGACACTGTACCATATTCGGTAATAAAGCTAGTTCCATCTGATGGGATTCATGATTTTCTTAAAAGAGGTATGAAGATGGAGAGGTTTAGGAAGGGGAATTCCACAGTTTTCGACCAAGGCTGGTGAAAGTATAGCTGACAATAGAGGAGCAATTAAAAATAGAGGTGTAATGTGGCCAGACTTAGAATGCAGTTCAAAGAGCTTACAAAAAAAGGGAGGGTCAAGGCCATAGACTGAGCACAGGTGTGATGGGCGATAAGGATGATGCAAGTACTTAGCCCAGTAAATGAATATAGAGCTTCGACAAAGTATTTTTATCAGTGTTGCAGGTATTCCTGATATTATGTTGGCATGGCTCCTGATGAAGTCATTTGTTAATTGACTCCATTTATCATAAAACTATGTGAAGTCGAAAGTCTGAGCTTTAGCTTTACATAATCTTTTATGACCTGAAACTACGTCTGTTACTTAAGTACAGACATCATTGCTAATTTCCACTCATCACATTGTGTAATAATAATTATTGCCTCTGGAGTTCAAAAGGCACTGGATCAAATAACCTGTAAAAATTATTAGTGGAGGTTAATCTCTGGTGAAAAGGAGAATCTGAAAGAACTGCTGAATGTACAAGAAAAAAAAATTGACAGAAATTCAACCTCATTGTGTTCTTTTTACTGGTGAAAAATTGACAAATTAAAGGTTGATTGCCGGAACCAATGTCCTACACATAAAGAACGTCTAAAAGAACTCCCATGCAGTTTTGGCACAGGTGAACACTCTCATGACTTTGTCTGATTCCTAAACCATTCATTAGCCTCTCTGCATAGGTAAATGATGGGCTGACTGCCTGTTTTAGATTTGCTTTGCTAAATCTGACACCAGAGTATGGAACAGAAATTGGGACAATATCATTTAATATTGCCAAAATTTGAGTTATTTGTCAATTTGTCAATAATTTAAGGGGCACCATTCTTCTCTTTGAGCCTGAAGTTGTGCGCTGAAGTCAACCCTAGAAACTTGAAGTCAGATGTCTAGGTTGTTGCTCCTATGTAAAATTGAGGTACAGTGCACAGTCTAAGATGTTGTCGTTAAAATCAAGCCTTGTCTAACCACCGAAAAGATACTAAGGCAACATTTCAAAGAAGAACAGATGTGTTCTCCCTGGTGTCAGCAACACTACGTATCTCTCAACCAAGTTCATTAAAAAAAAACAGATTATCTGGTCATTATCACATTGCTGATTTTGGGAACTTGTGTGCAAATTGGCAGCCACATGTTTTCCTGCATCTCAACAGTTTTACCACATTTCAAAAACCCACTGAGTCGACATTTTTAGCTATTTGCCATCTGCCAGTTTGCACAGTCATACACAACTATCAAACATTGATTGAAACATTTTTGAAACTCTCCTTGAGTTGGAAACCACTGGCATTTCCTGAAGTCATGAAGGATGTGATATAAATACAAATTTGTCCTCTACATAACCCAGGAGAGATTTTGGATGGAGTTTTTACTAAGTTATTGCTATTTAGTTAAATTCAGTGCTCAAGGAGTTTAATTCACACAGCTTCTATAAAAAGCTTTTGACGCAATGATTGTGATCAGTAAAACAACTGGCAGGACCTTGCTTCTTGTGTAGGATTTCAGTTAAGAATGGGGTAAATACCTTTTGGTGATACTGAATCCGGGTCAATTTGAATGCCACATCTGACAAAACTGGGAGATTGTTTGGTGCATTGAATAACCAGTCTGTGAGCTGGATAAGAGTCAGAGGTCAAGACTTTGGTTTCCTGGCTGAAAAGATAGTCTGCAGAAGGTTAGAGTGAAAATGTTCTGATGCAGCTTCATTTGTGGGTGTTGGGATGATTGCTTTTGTCGTTCAATATTTGGTCTGTATGTATGATTTTCCTGTAGACGCTGGTTTGAAGTTCCCCATTGGCTGTTCACTCTACTGTGACATCTAGGAATGGAAATTTGTTGTTGTTTTCCTCCTCTTTAGTGAATTTTATGCCAGCAAGGGTACTATTGATGGTCTTGAAGGTTTCCTCTAATTTGTTTTGTTCAGTGATGACAAAAGTGTCATCCATGTAGCGGACCCAAAGTTTGGGTTGGATGGTTGGCAGAACCTTGTGTCCGCTACATGGATGACACCTTTGTCATCACTAAATGAAACAAATTAGAGGAAATCTTCAAGACCATCAATAATACCCTTACTGGAATAAAATTCACTAAAGAGGAGGAAAACAACAACAAACTGCCATTCCTAGATGTCACAGTACAGCGAACAGCTAGTGGGGAACGTCAAACCAGCGTCTACAGAAAAACAACAACAAACTGCCATTCCTAGATGTTACATTCCTAGATGTCAGCATCTACAGGAAAACAACAACAAACTGCAGTGTGCAATTGACTGCCACCCTCCCTAGATCACAAGTGTGATAACATTTCAACCATGCTTCCTTGACTCTTCAGCAAGTTGGAGCACCCTGAGGTTTGAAAAGGGGATTGTTTAAATGCAAGTTATGTTTTTTTCTCTTTCCACTTGTTTGTTATAATATTGTTGCAGGATGTCCACAGAACAACCTCATATTGTAAATAGGTTCACAGTCATGTTATTCACATGACTACCTTATGATCCCTGAATAAAGCATCGGTGTTGTTCCAGCACAATATATTCACAAAGACAAAACACTGCACAACAATATCATTCTGAATATGCCTGCACTGATTCCATGACCTCACAGTCGAAGGCCTCTGTGGCTGGAACCAGATATCAAGAGGGTGAGGGCTAACTGTCTTTGAAGTGAGGGGCTAGTGTTGAGGCTATTGGGGTAGCTTCATAATGACCACTCATAATGAACAAGAGTACTTGAAGCAAGGCATGTTTCTCCATTGAAATTTTCACGTAAGACACTTGACTGTAAGTTTGGGACTGCTGGATGTAAGCGCAGAGATGGACAAGCAGACGCATAGACTCGGTTTCCTAGCATCAGTCCGCTGCAAAGTCACTCTACCAAAAGTAGCATGGGGACAGGGTGGCAGGCTTCCAGATTACTGCAGATGCCAGGGAACAGTCTTGCTGTCTGGTGGCAGCCTCCTGGCTGCAGACTGAGGGTGGGTAGGGTGCCCATATTCCAAACAAGCTTTGTGATCCTCCTCGCCTACCTGGGTCATGGCCACAGGTTGTCTTGTGTGCAATGGCATTTGGTTTGCTAAGGGGACATTTTTATACTTTCACTCTAATGGAGTTGAAGAAAAGGCACATCTGACTTGGGGAATCTCTGCTTTTATTCCCTGCAAAGGCAATCGGCAGCTTCTTCAGTGGAGGATGTTTGCCTTTCATCATTGAGAATCTGGATTAGTGGTGCTGGAAGAGCACAGCAGTTCAGGCAGCATCTAAGGAGCAGCCTGAACTGCTGTGCTCTTCCAGCACCACTAATTCAGATTCTGGTTTCCAGCATCTGCAGTCATTGTTTTTACTTCATCATTGAAAGCCCATCTACCATGTTTTTTTGGGCAGCAAGCCCATCCTCTGACCATACATCAGTCAATATGGATAAAATCAAAGCCCAATGATCATTCCTCACATGTCTTGACCCTGACTGTGGGGTCCTGAAATTTCTGGGGAAATTCCAACCCATTAAGTCATTCATTGTATTAAAATAACTGTAACTGATGATTCATTGTAGAGTCTTTTTTTGCCATTAAAATGAATGCTGACCATATCCAATATTCTGCCTCATATTTCCCAGAAAGAAGCGAACAGTGCTGCGGAGTGTAGGGTAAAGTGTTAACTATAAGTTTAAGAATAGTTACTGAGCATGTGCAAAGGAGCTATGTCATCATGACATTGGATCACATGGAACTGGGACCCATATTTGCAAGGGTCCAAAGATGTCCTTTCCTGTTGTTCATAATTCTATTCCATCAAGCCTGGTAGTGAGTACAGTCCTGATATTATTGTAGTGGAGTTAATAATTATTGTCATTTGACTCAGCAAGAAGGAATGAATTCTGACATTTTAACAAGTGAACCTTTATAAACCATTTTGATAAAATCTGTTTGGTTTAGTCTTGCTCAAGAAAACAATATTGAATTCAGATAGACTGTCAGCTCTCATTACAGGGAAGAATTCACATATCTAGAAGCAGGGAGCTGGAATATCTTCCTCATTCCTGGAGTGAAAACACTTGGCGCTTTGGTCAGTAGGTGTCAATTGTGTCAGTGGATCACAGGGGAGATGGTGGCATAGTCAAAATGCCATGGCACTAGTAATCCAAAGTCATAGGCCAATGTTTTGAGGGTATGGGTTTGAATCCCACCGTGACGTTTGTTAATGTTTTCATGCAGAGGATAGTCCATCTCTGGAATGAGCTTCCAGAGAAAGTGGTGGAGGCGGGTAAAATCACATTTAAAAGGCACCTGGATGGGTATATGAATGGGAAGGGTTGAGAGGGATATGGGCCAAATGTGACTAGGTCAGATTGGGATATGGTTGAGTTATTCCAAAGGGTCTGTTTCTATACTGTATGACTCTCTGACTCTATGATGGTGAAATTTAAATTCAAAAAATATCAAAAGTAGACCTAATGATGACCATGTAATCATGTTAAAAACTGATCTGGTTCACTAATGTCCTGTAAGGAAGAAAATCTGCCATCCTTACCTGATCTTACCCACGTGTGCCTCCAGACCCACAGCAATGTTGTTGACTCTCAATTTCCCTTGCAATTAAGGATGGGCAATAAATATTGGACTAGCCAATGGTGCTCACTTCTTATAAACAAACCTAAAAAACATTATTGAGCAGAAACAGCCAATTTTCTTTTGTTTAACAAACTTTATACTTTGATCTTTACTCTTGCCTTACTGACACTGGGACAGATTAAATCCATGATTTAGCATCCTTCAAGAGCAATAACAGTGTGAATCCATGACTCAACACTTTGTGTAACAGCACTATTCAGCGCTGCTCCTTTCTGCTGGGTTTTAGATTGTTAGCAGTGATAGCAAGTATAAAGATGAAGGTCAGAGTACAAGTTAACAACAGAGGGGCAAAAAAGAGACATCAGGTAAATTGTGGTGCAAAGTGCAGGCATTAATGATTGAAAAGTTTAAAAATCTATGCAGCTGGAAACATTGTATAGAGCTAAGTGCAAAGGGATTTCAGAATAATTAAAAGCCACAAATAACTCCCCTTGAAAGAAAAGTCTGCAACTGAGCATTTATTCTCCATGGGAATGTCATACAATAGGTTTTACAATAATGTAAACAGATAATTATTTCTAGGTTTGCTTGTGTCTCAACTGGCTCAACATGTCAAAACAAGAATACAAAGCATTTTATACCCAATACTTCCATTCATTGTTTAGATACGTCTCTTTAAATAAGCTAGTAATCACTATAATTCTGAAAACAAATTAGCAATAGTGCCAGTGACTGACTACCAATGTTTTCTGTAAAGGCAATCAGCCTCTAACAAGGGTCAAATGCATAGAAGGAACACTGCCTTGCATTTACTCACTGAAGTAGCAATCCGCTTTTTCTTACAATTAGAACAAAGGTTTTCACCCAGGTCCGATGTTCTCAATAGACCTGGAGTGAGACCAGGCTGTTGCATCTTTTCAGCTGGCATAACTAAATGATGAGAAGGCAATGGGAGAGTGATATCCACATGGTCTGCAATAACAGAAGTGAGACACATGAAAATGTGGTGTTTCTAAAGTTAGCTATGACTCATCATTAGGACCACTCTTGCCTCTTGTCAGAGAGCTGTATGTTGAACAGACCCATTCCAGGACTAGAGTATTAAGCTCAAGCTTGACCCCCCAGTGCAATGCAAAGGGAGTGCGGCACTGTTAGAGGTCCTCTCTTTCAGATCTTGTGTTAAATTGGGGTTTTGTTTTCTCTTTGAGATAAACATAAAAGATTTAATGGCCTTAATGGACTGGGTTAGAGGCAAAAAAAATGCCGATGCTGGAACCCAAAGTAGACAGGTAGGACGCTGGAAGAACATAGCAAGCCAGGCAGCATCAGGAGGTGGAGAAGTCAATGTTTTGGATGTAACCTTTCGTCAGGACTGGGGGTGGGTGTAGGAAGAGCTGAAGAAGGGTTACATCCGAAACGTTGACTTCTCCACCTCCTAATGCTGTCTGGCTTGCTGTGTTCTTCCAGCCTCCTGCCTGAATGGACTGGGAGCAGATACTTTCAGGTAAAACTGTCTCAGAACAATGTGGTGTATTCAAGAAAGAAATTTGGAGAGTACAGGGCTAACATGTTCCAATAAAGAAAAAAGGGAGGGCCATCAAATCGTATGAATCCTGGATATCAAGGGATATGGAGCATTGGAATGAGAGAAAAAGAGAGGCTTATGGCAGATGCCACGGGCTCACAAACAGCAGAAACCCTCAAGGTGTGTAGAATATGCAAAATGAAACTTAAAGAAAGATTTGAAGAGCTAAAGGGAGTCATGAAGGGCTACTAGCAAGTAAAATAAAGGAAAATCCTAAGTTTTTATTTTACTGGTACATTAAAGGATAACAAGGAAAGTGCAGGACTCATTAAGGCCCACAGTGGTAATTTGTACTTGGAGCCTTGTATATAGGGTTCTAAATTAATACTTTGTGTCAGTATTCA
The DNA here is from genome assembly GCF_004010195.1 of Chiloscyllium plagiosum. NCBI lineage: Eukaryota > Metazoa > Chordata > Chondrichthyes > Orectolobiformes > Hemiscylliidae > Chiloscyllium > Chiloscyllium plagiosum. Next base: position 17,000,399 of record NC_057735.1, read on the forward strand.
CTAATGAGAGGGATGATGTGAGTTTAGAAATCTGGGAGAAGGTCTTTGCCCTGATTGAAGAAATTAACTTAGACAGTGAGGCAGGGAGTGGTCAGGCAGGGCTTGAAAATAGATAAATCTCCAGGGCTGGATGAAATGTACCCCAAGTTGTAGAGGGAGGGAATAGCAATCGTGTTGGTAATAATTGCCAATTCCTCTCTGGTCACAGGAGAGGTGCAGGGGGACTGGAGTACAGTCAACATGGTACTGTTACTCAAGAAGGGAGCAAGAGATAAGGAAAATACAGACCTGTCAGTCAAACCTCTGTGGTGGGGAAACTATCGGAAGCAGTTCTGAGGGACAGAATTAATCTGCGTTTGGAGGAGCAGGGATTAATCAAGAACAGTCAGCATGGTTTTAAGGGGTGGTCGTGTTTGACCAACTTGATTGTTTTAAAGAGGTGACCAGTAGGAAAGGTTTAGAGGGATATGGGCCATACACAGGCAAATGGGACTAGTTTAGTTTGGGAAACTTGGTCTGCATGGAAGAGCTGGACTGAAGGGTCTGTTTTCATGCTGTATGAGTCTCTGACTCATACAGCATGAAGGCTGTATGCCTTCAATGTAGTCTACTTGAACTTCAGCAAGATTTTTGATAAGGTTCCACATCTCCATTACTAAGGAGATTGTTAGCAAAGGTAAAAGCATATGGGATCCAAGGAAATTTGGCAAATTGGATCCACAGTTGGCTGAGTAGCAGGAAGAGGAGGGTAATGTTTAAGGGTTTCCAACTGGACGCCTGTGTCAAGTGGGGTCCCAAAGGGGTCAGTTTGGGGCTTTTGCTATTTGTGGTTAATGTTAATGATTTAGACCTGAATGCAGGAAGGTTGATCAGTAAGTTTGCAGATAATACAAAAATTGGTATGTTGTAGATTGTGAGGAGGATAGCCTTAGAGTACAGGATGGGCTGGTCAGCTGGACTGAATGGTGGAAAATAGAGTTGAATTCAGATGAATGTGAGGGAATACAAATGGGCAGCACAAATAAGGCAAGGGAAAACATGATAAATGATGGGACCCTGGAAAGCACTGAGGATCAGGGGCAGCTTGATATGCATGTTCATCAGTACCTTAGGATATCAGGATTGGTGGATAAAGTGGTTAAGAAGGCATATGGAATACTTGTCTTTATTTGCTGAGGCATAGAGCAGGGAGGATTTGCTGAAATAGTAAAAAAGGCCACAGTTAGAGCATTCTGTGCTGTTCTGGCATCCACATTGTAGGAGGGATGTGATTGCACTGGCGAGGGTACCAGGATGCAGAATTTCATTATGAAAAGGGATTGGACAGCCTGGGGTGGTTTTCCTTGGAGCAGAGGAGATGATAGACAACATGATTGAGATGGATAAAATTATGAGGGGAATAGACAGGGTAGACACGAAGAAATGTTTCTCCTTGATACAGTGTTATGGACCAGACCAAACCCCCTCAAAATATATTCAAAAGATAGTCTAAATCCTAACTTTTTCTTATTTTAAAGGTAAGTATGAAACATTGCATTGGTCAAAGTACTCGATGTTAAGCAAAACACACTTTATTTTTATACCACAGTTAAAGTCAAAATAAAACAAAAGAAATGGATTGGCTTAACTTGGTGGGCGAGAGGGCGGCACGGTGGCACAGTGGTTAGCACTGCTGCCTCACAGCGCCAGAGACCCGGGTTCAATTCCCGACTCAGGCGACTGACTGTGTGGAGTTTGCACATTCTCCCCGTGTCAGCTTGGGTTTCCTCCGGGTGCTCCGGTTTCCTCCCACAGTCCAAAGATGTGCAGGTCAGGTGAATTGGCTATGCTAAATTGCCCATAGTGTTAGGTTAAAAAAAGGGGTAAATCTAGGGGTATGGGTGGGTTGCGCTTCGGCGGGGTGGTGTGGACTTGTTGGGCCGTAGGGCCTGTTTCCACACTGTAAGTAATCTAATCTAATCTTAACTGTAACTCTATCGAAATGCTTAACAAAATATTACGTATATGAACTACATCTAATTAACTGTTCCAATATAGTAACATCCCCATAAATACACCATTGGCAAAGACAATTTCAGTGAAACAGATTGTCTTATGTGCAATTCTAGCGACAGGAAGAGAACATCATCTTTTAGCTGTAACAGAGAGAGGAATAAGAGCTTCCACATTCAGCTCCAAGATCACAGCAACTGCTGAAAGCTAAAACTAAAAGTCCTGGTTCTGCGGGAGTTTGACCCCACCCATTTAGGCTGCTTCTATTGTTCCAAGTGTAATGGTCTCGCAAGCTGTTCGCTTTATTGGCTTAGAGCAGAATGTCTGTTGCCTCTATCTCAATGTTTCTTCATAAAAAAAAGGACAAAATACACCTCTTAAAGCCATAGTTTCGTCACTGAAGGGAACAATGACCAGAGCAATAGATTTAATGGGCAAAAGGTTTAGAGGAAATGTGAGGAAAATAAATTCACCCAGAGAGAGGCAAGAACTCACTCCCTGTAAAAGGGGGGTAGAGGCAGAAACTCTCATAACATTTAAGAAGTATTTAGATGTGCATTTGCAATGCCAAGCTACAAAAGACCACGGGCCAAGTGCTGAAAAATAGGATTACAATAGTTCAGTGGTTGTTTTTGACCTGTTTGGACTTGATGAGCTGAAGAGCTTTTTTCTGTGCTGTAGATCACTATGACTATGTGCCTCTAAAAACATTAACCTGCTTTCAATGTTACTGATTAGTCCCTTCCACCCCAGAGATAGCACTGACGCCAGTGGTAACCTGAGACTAGGTTGCCAGGTTCTGGTGGCAGAGGTTCTGCTCCCAGTCCTCCAGGAAGATGATTCCTCTCCTTTACACCACCCCATTCACCAGGACCTCCAGGCCCCTGTTGGAGAATCATGGCATCAACTTCCCCTTCTCTGTCATGTTAAGATTCTGTCTGTCAATGAGGAGGACACAATGAAGATGCCAGTCTTTTGACAGATATCTGCCATAGAGTGGGACAGATAATTAATGTGGCACAAATGCTAAGATACAGTGAGAGAACTTATTAAGTCTTAGGGCTAAAAAACCCTTTAAAAAATTCAACACAATTGAGATGTTGTAAAAAAAAAGGTAAGATTAAGTCTCAGAGCACTATTTTGAAGAACAGCGGGGGAATTACTATGAGGTTCTGGCCAATATTTATCCTTCAGTTAACAATACAAGAACAGGAAGTACTGGAGAAGCTCAGCAGGTTGAGCAGTATCTGTGTGGAAAGAAACACAGTTAGCATTTCGATTCGGATTGAGAGTTGGAAAAGTGCTGAGGTTTATACTATGATAAAACAGAGAGTGAGATTAGAGGTCACAGGTATCACAGAACAAAAGTACTGGGAGTGGTAATGAATGTAGGAGAGGGGAATGGGTCTGGTGTAGGGGTTAATGGCAGAACACAGATCAGCTCTGCTTAAAGCAAAACAAAAATAAAATTGACATCATGGCTGGTAGGTTTCAGGGGAATAAAATCGAGGACAGAGTTTTCAGTCTGGGATAGTTGAACTCAATTGTTGTGGGCGGCACTGTGGCACAGTGGTTAGCACTGCTGCCTCACAGCGCCAGAGACCCGGGTTCAATTCCCGCCTCAGGCGACTGACTGTGTGGAGTTTGCACATTCTCCCCGTGTCTCCGTGGGTTTCCTCCGGATGCTCCGGTTTCCTCCCACAGTCCAAAGATGTTCAGGTCAGGTGAATTGGCCATGCTAAATTGCCCGTAGTGTTAGGCAATGGAGGTAAATGTCGGGGTATGGGTGGGTTGCACTTCGGCGGGTCGGTGTGGACTTGTTGGGCCGAAGGGCCTGTTTCCACACTGTAAATAATCTAAATCTAATCTAATTCAATATTGGGCCCTGAAGACTATAAGTAGCCTGAACAGAAAGTGGGATGCTGTTGTTCCAGCTTGCTTTGGGTTTCACTGGAACACTGTGGCTGGCTTAAAGTCAGCATGGCAGCAAGGTGATGTATTAAAATAGCAAACAATTGGGAGGTCAGGGTTGTGCTTCCAGTCTGAGTACGGATGTTCTGCAAAGTGGTCGTCCAGCCTGTATTTGGTCTCCCCATTGCAAATTGAAGAGGAGGCAGTCAGGACCAGGAAACTGGAAATCCCACAGGGCAAGTAAGACTCGAGACCGAAGAACAACCACTGGAAGTGAAATGCTTAACTCTGTTTTCTCCCCACAGTTGCAGCCAGACCTTTTGTGTTTCTCAGCAGTTTCTGTCTTTGTAAAAAGAAATAAGTTTGATGTAGTTGGAACAGACTGGAAAGATCGTATGCTAGGCCAATCCTGTATGGGGATATTGGGGAGAAGATAGAAACAGGTTGGACACGGTTGGGGGTCGATAAGGTATGAAACTGTGGAGGGAAGACCTTTGAGAGGAATTGAGATCAGTGAAGGCAATTCTTCGACACTTTCAGCTAAATCAGGACAGTCCAAGACCTCTCCACATCTCCTTTGAGTGGAGGCCTGAGCAATCCCCTTTAACCTCTAACCTTTAACCCCTCTGAAAGCCCAGGTTCAAATCCCACCTTCTCTGGAGGTGTGTAATGACATCTCCAAGCCGTTTCATTAGGAAAATATCTAAAGACTTCAGTTCAAAAGAAAATTCATATTGAACACAAAATGTTAACTCTCTGTTTCTCTCTCCCTATCCCCCCACTGATGGTGCCAGACCTGCTGCAGTATTTTGCTTTCATTTTGTGTCTCAAAAGAAACAGTTTTTTTGGTCATTATTACATGGTTGTGTCCAAATTGTTCTCTATTTTACAACAATAATTTTTTAAAGGTACCTCATTGGAATGTAAAGTACTTTGAGACTTCTATATAAGTGCAAGCCTTTCTTTTATGCTCCTTTGTAGATTACAGAGTATGTTGGCAGGAGAAGGAAAGAAATTGCACTTGACATTTTATGGTTCAAGACGTTTCAAAGAATTTTGCAACACCCTATGACTCTTTGTGTTCCATGGACTTTGGACAGGTTAGATTAAAATATGATTCTGGTCTTTCTAATTTTATTAATTCTCAGCATGTGAACGTCATTAGTATTTAGTGTCCCTCCCAAGTAATAGGAAGTTCCAGGGCTTAGATTCAGCAACATTGAAAAACCCACAATGTATGACTAAGAATGGTATGTCAGCACTTAATGTACCAGAAGAATATATCTTATTAACAACGCATTAATTAAATTTGCATAAGTACACCTACTTACCTTGCTGGATTGATTTGTAAAGGTTATTGTCTTTCGGGAATAGGCAATGGCTCCTGAGGATTATCAAAAAGAAATCTGCTTTGAAAATAAAGCTGATGTTAATAATAGCTCAGCTCTGTCTGTCATGCTACAGTGCACTGAGATAAATTAGGGACCATATAGTTCTGCATTTGTAACTTTCACTGCACAGATTCTTCACCCAAACTTATTCATCCAGATAAGGGACCATGGATTGAAATATCAGCATCACACACTAGAATGGATCTTTCTTACTCTCCAAGCGCTCACAGCTAGCAGTGCTGTTTGATGTTTTTATGTTTCCAATCCATACTGAAGATTCAGATTCTTAATTCAAAAAATAAAATATTGGAACTGCACTGATGTTCTGATGTTTAGTGATTATAATGAGATCAGTCAGCTGGAGATATGAGTTCCCTGATTGGACCTGTTAATCTGGTCCAATAGACAATAGACAATAGGTGCAGGAGTAGGCCATTCTGCCCTTCGAGCCTGCACCACCATTCATTATGATCATGGCTGATCATCCTCAATCAGTATCCTGTTCCTGCCTTATCTCCATAACACTTGATTCCACTATCCTTGAGAGCTCTATCCAACTCTTTCTTAAACAAATCCAGAAACTGGGCCTCCACTGCCTTCTGGGGCAGAGCATTCCACACACCCACCACTCTCTGGGTGAAGAAGTTTCTCCTCATCTCTGTCCTAAATGGCCTACCCCTTAGTTTTAAGCTGTGTCCTCTGGTTCGGGACTCACCCATCAGCGGAAACATGTTTCCTGCCTCCAGCGTGTCCAATCCTTTAATAATCTTATACGTCTCAATCAGATCCCCTCTCAATCTTCTAAACTCAATCCCTCTTGTTATGAAGGCCAGCATGCTATTAGCTTTCTTCAGTACCTGCTGTACCTACATGCTTGTCTTCATTGACTGGTGTACAAGAACACCCAGATCTCTTTGTACTGCTCCTCTACCTAACTTAACTCCATTTAGGTAGTAATCTGCCTTCCTGTTCTTGCCACCAAAGTGGATAACCATACATTTATTCACATTAAACTGCATCTACCATGCATCTGCCCACTCACCTAACCTGTCCAGGTCGCCCTGTAATCTCCTAACATCCTCCTCACATTTCACCCTGCCACCCAGCTTTGTATCATCAGCAAATTTGCTAATGTTACTATTAATACCATTTTCTATATTATTAACATATATTGTAAAAAGCTGCGGTCCCAGCACTGATCCATGCGCTACCCCACTGGTTACTGCCTGCCATTCCCAAAGGGAGCCGTTTATCACTACTCTTTGTTTCCTGTCAGCCAACCAATTTTCAATCCAAGTCAGTACTTTGCCCCCAATACCATGCGCCCTAATTTTGCTCACTAACCTCATATGTGGGACTTTATCAAAGGCTTTCTGAAAGTCCAGGTACACTACATCCACTGGATCTCCCTTGTCCATCTTCAGAGTTACATCCTCAAAAAATTCCAGAAGATTAGTCAAGCATGATTTCCCCTTCACAAAGCCATGCTGACTCTGACCTATCCTGTTACTACTATCCAGATGTGTCGTAATTTCATCCTTTATAATAGACTCCAGCATCTTTACCACCACTGAGGTCAGACTAACTGGACTATAATTT